>NC_091162.1:50437990-50473142 GCF_040958095.1 Procambarus clarkii | reverse complement strand
ACATATAAAATACTCAGGGAATTGACAAAGTGGAAATAGATGAAATGTTCACACGTAATAATAACAGAACGAGGGGACATGGGTGGAAACTGGAAACTCAGATGAGTCACAGAGATGTTAGGAAGTTTTCTTTTAGCGTGAGAGTAGTAGAAAAATGGAATGCACTTGGGGAACAGGTTGTGGAAGCAAATACTATTCATACTTTTAAAACTAGGTATGATAGGGAAATGGGACAGGAGTCATTGCTGTAAACAACCGATAGCTAGAAAGGCGGGATCCAAGAGTCAATGCTCGATCCTGCAAGCACATATAGATGAGTACATATAGGTGAGTACACACACACACACACACACACACACACACACACACACACACACACACACACACACACACACACACACACACACTTGGTACTAGTTTTACATATTAATAGGATAACGACAGCAGCGTACTCTACACTGGCAAAAGTTAGAACATCATTCAGAAACCTAAGTAAGGAGGCATTTAGGGCGCTTTTCACTGCCTACGTAAGGCCAGTCTTAGAGTATGCCGCCTCATCATGGAGTCCCCATCTGAAGAAGCATATAATGAAACTGGAAAAGGTTCAGAGGTTTGCAACGAGACTCGTCCCAGAGCTACGAGGGATGGGGTATGAAGAGCGCCTGAGGGAACTGTGCCTTACGACACTAGAAAGAAGAAGGGAGAGGGGGGACATGATAGGAACGTATAAGATACTCAGAGGAATTGACAGAGTGGACATAGACGAAATGTTCACACGGAATAGTAACAGAACGAGAGGACATGGATGGAAGCTTGAAACTCAGATGAGTCACAGAGATGTTAGGAAGTTTTCTTTTAGCGTGAGAGTAGTGGGGAAATGGAATGCACTTCAGGAACAGGTTGTGGAAGCAAATACTATTCATAATTTTCACACACATAATAATCACACACACACACACACACACACACACACACACACACACACACACACACACACACACACACACACACACACACACACACACACACACACACACACACACACACACACACACACATGTCAATGTTTGCAGATGACGCAAAATTAATGAGAAGAGTTGTGACAGACGAGGATTGTAGGATCCTCCAAGAGGACTTAAACAGGCTGCAGAAATGGTCAGGGAAATGGCTACTGGAGTTTAACACCAGTAAATGTAAAGTTATGGAAATGGGATCAGGTGACAGGAGACCAAAGGGACAGTACACAATGAAGGGGAACAGCCTACCTGTAACGATTCGAGAAAGAGACCTGGGAGTGGATGTGACACCTAATCTAACTCCTGAGGCACATATAAATAGGATAACGACAGCAGCGTACTCTACACTGGCGAAAATTAGAACTTCATTCAGAAACCTAAATGAGGAAGCTTTTAGGGCACTTTACACTGCCTACGTGAGACCCGTCTTAGAGTATGCCGCGCCATCATGGAGCCCCCACCTGAAGAAACACATAAAGAAACTGGAGAAGGTTCAGAGGTTTGCGACGAGGCTTGTCCCAGAGTTACGAGGGATGGGATATGAAGAGCGGCTGAAGGAACTGAACCTAACGACACTAGAGAAAAGAAGGGAGAGAGGAGATATGATAGGGACATATAAAATACTCAGGGGAATTGACAAAGTGGAAATAGATGAAATGTTCACACGTAATAATAACAGAACGAGGAGACATGGGTGGAAACTGGAAACTCAGATGAGTCACAGAGATGTTAGGAAGTTTTCTTTTAGCGTGAGAGTAGTAGAAAAATGGAATGCACTTGGGGAACAGGTTGTGGAAGCAAATACTATTCATACTTTTAAAACTAGGTATGATAGGGAAATGGGACAGGAGTCATTGCTGTAAACAACCGATACCTAGAAAGGCGGGATCCAAGAGTCAATGCTCGATCCTGCAAGCACATATAGGTGAGTACATATAGGTGAGTACATATAGGTGAGTACACACACACACACACACACACACACACACACACACACACACACACACACACACACACACACACACACACACACACACACACACACACACACACACTCACACTTGGTACTAGTTTTACATATTAATAGGATAACGACAGCAGCGTACTCTACACTGGCAAAAGTTAGAACATCATTCAGAAACCTAAGTAAGGAGGCATTTAGGGCGCTTTACACTGCCTACGTAATGCCAGTCTTAGAGTATGACGCCTCATCATGGAGTCCCCATCTGAAGAAGCATATAATGAAACTGGAAAAGGTTCAGAGGTTTGCAACGAGACTCGTCCCAGAGCTACGAGGGATGGGGTATGAAGAGCGCCTGAGGGAACTGTGCCTTACGACACTAGAAAAAAGAAGGGAGAGGGGGGACATGATAGGAACGTATAAGATACTCAGAGGAATTGACAGAGTGGACATAGACGAAATGTTCACACGGAATAGTAACAGAACGAGAGGACATGGATGGAAGCTTGAAACTCAGATGAGTCGCAGAGATGTTAGGAAGTTTTCTTTTAGCGTGAGAGTAGTGGGGAAATGGAATGCACTTCAGGAACAGGTTGTGGAAGCAAATACTATTCATAATTTTCACACACATAATAATCACACACACACACACACACACACACACACACACACACACACACACACACACACACACACACACACACACACACACACACACACACACACACACACACACACACACACACACACATGTCAATGTTTGCAGATGACGCAAAATTAATGAGAAGAGTTGTGACAGACGAGGATTGTAGGATCCTCCAAGAGGACTTAAACAGGCTGCAGAGATGGTCAGGGAAATGGCTACTGGAGTTTAACACCAGTAAATGTAAAGTTATGGAAATGGGATCAGGTGACAGGAGACCAAAGGGACAGTACACAATGAAGGGGAACAGCCTACCTGTAACGATTCGAGAAAGAGACCTGGGAGTGGATGTGACACCTAATCTAACTCCTGAGGCACATATAAATAGGATAACGACAGCAGCGTACTCTACACTGGCGAAAATTAGAACTTCATTCAGAAACCTAAATGAGGAAGCTTTTAGGGCACTTTACACTGCCTACGTGAGACCCGTCTTAGAGTATGCCGCGCCATCATGGAGCCCCCACCTGAAGAAACACATAAAGAAACTGGAGAAGGTTCAGAGGTTTGCGACGAGGCTTGTCCCAGAGTTACGAGGGATGGGATATGAAGAGCGGCTGAAGGAACTGAACCTAACGACACTAGAGAAAAGAAGGGAGAGAGGAGATTTGATAGGGACATATAAAATACTCAGGGGAATTGACAAAGTGGAAATAGATGAAATGTTCACACGTAATAATAACAGAACGAGGGGACATGGGTGGAAACTGGAAACTCAGATGAGTCACAGAGATGTTAGGAAGTTTTCTTTTAGCGTGAGAGTAGTAGAAAAATGGAATGCACTTGGGGAACAGGTTGTGGAAGCAAATACTATTCATACTTTTAAAACTAGGTATGATAGGGAAATGGGACAGGAGTCATTGCTGTAAACAACCGATAGCTAGAAAGGCGGGATCCAAGAGTCAATGCTCGATCCTGCAAGCACATATAGGTGAGTACATATAGGTGAGTACACACACACACACACACACACACACACACACACACACACACACACACACACACACACACACACACACACACACACACACACACACACACACACTTGGTACTAGTTTTACATATTAATAGGATAACGACAGCAGCGTACTCTACACTGGCAAAAGTTAGAACATCATTCAGAAACCTAAGTAAGGAGGCATTTAGGGCGCTTTTCACTGCCTACGTAAGGCCAGTCTTAGAGTATGCCGCCTCATCATGGAGTCCCCATCTGAAGAAGCATATAATGAAACTGGAAAAGGTTCAGAGGTTTGCAACGAGACTCGTCCCAGAGCTACGAGGGATGGGGTATGAAGAGCGCCTGAGGGAACTGTGCCTTACGACACTAGAAAGAAGAAGGGAGAGGGGGGACATGATAGGAACGTATAAGATACTCAGAGGAATTGACAGAGTGGACATAGACGAAATGTTCACACGGAATAGTAACAGAACGAGAGGACATGGATGGAAGCTTGAAACTCAGATGAGTCACAGAGATGTTAGGAAGTTTTCTTTTAGCGTGAGAGTAGTGGGGAAATGGAATGCACTTCAGGAACAGGTTGTGGAAGCAAATATTATTCATAATTTTCACACACATAATAATCACACACACACACACACACACACACACACACACACACACACACACACACACACACACACACACACACACACACACACACACACACACACACACACACATGTCAATGTTTGCAGATGACGCAAAATTAATGAGAAGAGTTGTGACAGACGAGGATTGTAGGATCCTCCAAGAGGACTTAAACAGGCTGCAGAGATGGTCAGGGAAATGGCTACTGGAGTTTAACACCAGTAAATGTAAAGTTATGGAAATGGGATCAGGTGACAGGAGACCAAAGGGACAGTACACAATGAAGGGGAACAGCCTACCTGTAACGATTCGAGAAAGAGACCTGGGAGTGGATGTGACACCTAATCTAACTCCTGAGGCACATATAAATAGGATAACGACAGCAGCGTACTCTACACTGGCGAAAATTAGAACTTCATTCAGAAACCTAAATGAGGAAGCTTTTAGGGCACTTTACACTGCCTACGTGAGACCCATCTTAGAGTATGCCGCGCCATCATGGAGCCCCCACCTGAAGAAACACATAAAGAAACTGGAGAAGGTTCAGAGGTTTGCGACGAGGCTTGTCCCAGAGTTACGAGGGATGGGATATGAAGAGCGGCTGAAGGAACTGAACCTAACGACACTAGAGAAAAGAAGGGAGAGAGGAGATATGATAGGGACATATAAAATACTCAGGGGAATTGACAAAGTGGAAATAGATGAAATGTTCACACGTAATAATAACAGAACGAGGGGACATGGGTGGAAACTGGAAACTCAGATGAGTCACAGAGATGTTAGGAAGTTTTCTTTTAGCGTGAGAGTAGTAGAAAAATGGAATGCACTTGGGGAACAGGTTGTGGAAGCAAATACTATTCATACTTTTAAAACTAGGTATGATAGGGAAATGGGACAGGAGTCATTGCTGTAAACAACCGATAGCTAGAAAGGCGGGATCCAAGAGTCAATGCTCGATCCTGCAAGCACATATAGGTGAGTACACACACACACACACACACACACACACACACACACACACACACACACACACACACACACACACACACACACACACACACACACACACACACACACACACACTTGGTACTAGTTTTACATATTAATAGGAAAACGACAGCAGCGTACTCTACACTGGCAAAAGTTAGAACATCATTCAGAAACCTAAGTAAGGAGGCATTTAGGGCGCTTTACACTGCCTACGTAAGGCCAGTCTTAGAGTATGCCGCCTCATCATGGAGTCCCCATCTGAAGAAGCATATAATGAAACTGGAAAAGGTTCAGAGGTTTGCAACGAGACTCGTCCCAGAGCTACGAGGGATGGGGTATGAAGAGCGCCTGAGGGAACTGTGCCTTACGACACTAGAAAGAAGAAGGGAGAGGGGGGACATGATTGGAACGTATAAGATACTCAGAGGAATTGACAGAGTGGACATAGACGAAATGTTCACACGGAATAGTAACAGAACGAGAGGACATGGATGGAAGCTTGAAACTCAGATGAGTCACAGAGATGTTAGGAAGTTTTCTTTTAGCGTGAGAGTAGTGGGGAAATGGAATGCACTTCAGGAACAGGTTGTGGAAGCAAATACTATTCATAATTTTCACACACATAATAATAACACACACACACACACACACACACACACACACACACACACACACACACACACACACACACACACACACACACACACATGTCAATGTTTGCAGATGATGCAAAATTAATGAGAAGAGTTGTGACAGACGAGGATTGTAGGATCCTCCAAGAGGACTTAAACAGGCTGCAGAGATGGTCAGGGAAATGGCTACTGGAGTTTAACACCAGTAAATGTAAAGTTATGGAAATGGGATCAGGTGACAGGAGACCAAAGGGACAGTACACAATGAAGGGGAACAGCCTACCTGTAACGATTCGAGAAAGAGACCTGGGAGTGGATGTGACACCTAATCTAACTCCTGAGGCACATATAAATAGGATAACGACAGCAGCGTACTCTACACTGGCGAAAATTAGAACTTCATTCAGAAACCTAAATGAGGAAGCTTTTAGGGCACTTTACACTGCCTACGTGAGACCCGTCTTAGAGTATGCCGCGCCATCATGGAGCCCCCACCTGAAGAAACATATAAAGAAACTGGAGAAGGTTCAGAGGTTTGCGACGAGGCTTGTCCCAGAGTTACGAGGGATGGGATATGAAGAGCGGCTGAAGGAACTGAACCTAACGACACTAGAGAAAAGAAGGGAGAGAGGAGATATGATAGGGACATATAAAATACTCAGGGGAATTGACAAAGTGGAAATAGATGAAATGTTCACACGTAATAATAACAGAACGAGGGGACATGGGTGGAAACTGGAAACTCAGATGAGTCACAGATGTTAGGAAGTTTTCTTTTAGCGTGAGAGTAGTAGAAAAATGGAATGCACTTGGGGAACAGGTTGTGGAAGCAAATACTATTCATACTTTTAAAACTAGGTATGATAGGGAAATGGGACAGGAGTCATTGCTGTAAACAACCGATAGCTAGAAAGGCGGGATCCAAGAGTCAATGCTCGATCCTGCAAGCACATATAGGTGAGTACATATAGGTGAGTACACACACACACACACACACACACACACACACACACACACACACACACACACACACACACACACACACACACACACACACACACACACACACACACACTTGGTACTAGTTTTACATATTAATAGGATAACGACAGCAGCGTACTCTACACTGGCAAAAGTTAGAACATCATTCAGAAACCTAAGTAAGGAGGCATTTAGGGCGCTTTTCACTGCCTACGTAAGGCCAGTCTTAGAGTATGCCGCCTCATCATGGAGTCCCCATCTGAAGAAGCATATAATGAAACTGGAAAAGGTTCAGAGGTTTGCAACGAGACTCGTCCCAGAGCTACGAGGGATGGGGTATGAAGAGCGCCTGAGGGAACTGTGCCTTACGACACTAGAAAGAAGAAGGGAGAGGGGGGACATGATAGGAACGTATAAGATACTCAGAGGAATTGACAGAGTGGACATAGACGAAATGTTCACACGGAATAGTAACAGAACGAGAGGACATGGATGGAAGCTTGAAACTCAGATGAGTCACAGAGATGTTAGGAAGTTTTCTTTTAGCGTGAGAGTAGTGGGGAAATGGAATGCACTTCAGGAACAGGTTGTGGAAGCAAATACTATTCATAATTTTCACACACATAATAATCACACACACACACACACATACACACACACACACACACACACACACACACACACACACACACACACACACACACACACACACACACACACACACACACACACACACACACACACACACACACACACACACACACACACACACACACACACACACACACACATGTCAATGTTTGCAGATGACGCAAAATTAATGAGAAGAGTTGTGACAGACGAGGATTGTAGGATCCTCCAAGAGGACTTAAACAGGCTGCAGAGATGGTCAGGGAAATGGCTCCTGTATTTTAACACCAGTAAATGTAAAGTTATGGAAATGGGATCAGGTGACAGGAGACCAAAGGGACAGTACACAATGAAGGGGAACAGCCTACCTGTAACGATTCCAGAAAGAGACCTGGGAGTGGATGTGACACCTAATCTAACTCCTGAGGCACATATAAATAGGATAACGACAGCAGCGTACTCTACACTGGCGAAAATTAGAACTTCATTCAGAAACCTAAATGAGGAAGCTTTTAGGGCACTTTACACTGCCTACGTGAGACCCGTCTTAGAGTATGCCGCGCCATCATGGAGCCCCCACCTGAAGAAACACATAAAGAAACTGGAGAAGGTTCAGAGGTTTGCGACGAGGCTTGTCCCAGAGTTACGAGGGATGGGATATGAAGAGCGGCTGAAGGAACTGAACCTAACGACACTAGAGAAAAGAAGGGAGAGAGGAGATATGATAGGGACATATAAAATACTCAGGGGAATTGACAAAGTGGAAATAGATAAAATGTTCACACGTAATAATAACAGAACGAGGGGACATGGGTGGAAACTGGAAACTCAGATGAGTCACAGAGATGTTAGGAAGTTTTCTTTTAGCGTGAGAGTAGTAGAAAAATGGAATGCACTTGGGGAACAGGTTGTGGAAGCAAATACTATTCATACTTTTAAAACTAGGTATGATAGGGAAATGGGACAGGAGTCATTGCTGTAAACAACCGATAGCTAGAAAGGCGGGATCCAAGAGTCAATGCTCGATCCTGCAAGCACATATAGGTGAGTACATGTAGGTGAGTACACACACACACACACACACACACACACACACACACACACACACACACACACACACACACACACACACACTTGGTACTAGTTTTACATATTAATAGGATAACGACAGCAGCGTACTCTACACTGGCAAAAGTTAGAACATCATTCAGAAACCTAAGTAAGGAGGCATTTAGGGCGCTTTACACTGCCTACGTAAGGCCAGTCTTAGAGTATGCCGCCTCATCATGGAGTCCCCATCTGTAGAAGCATATAATGAAACTGGAAAAGGTTCAGAGGTTAGCAACGAAACTCGTCCCAGAGCTACGAGGGATGGGGTATGAAGAGCGCCTGAGGGAACTGTGCCTTACGACACTAGAAAGAAGAAGGGAGAGGGGGGACATGATAGGAACGTATAAGATACTCAGAGGAATTGACAGAGTGGACATAGACGAAATGTTCACACGGAATAGTAACAGAACGAGAGGACATGGATGGAAGCTTGAAACTCAGATGAGTCACAGAGATGTTAGGAAGTTTTCTTTTAGCGTGAGAGTAGTGGGGAAATGGAATGCACTTCAGGAACAGGTTGTGGAAGCAAATACTATTCATAATTTTCACACACATAATAATCACACACACACACACACACACACACACACACACACACACACACACACACACACACACACTTGGTACTAGTTTTACATATTAATAGGATAACGACAGCAGCGTACTCTACACTGGCAAAAGTTAGAACATCATTCAGAAACCTAAGTAAGGAGGCATTTAGGGCGCTTTACACTGCCTACGTAAGGCCAGTCTTAGAGTATGCCGCCTCATCATGGAGTCCCCATCTGAAGAAGCATATAATGAAACTGGAAAAGGTTCAGAGGTTAGCAACGAGACTCGTCCCAGAGCTACGAGGGATGGGGTATGAAGAGCGCCTGAGGGAACTGTGCCTTACGACACTAGAAAGAAGAAGGGAGAGGGGGGACATGATAGGAACGTATAAGATACTCAGAGGAATTGACAGAGTGGACATAGACGAAATGTTCACACGGAATAGTAACAGAACGAGAGGACATGGATGGAAGCTTGAAACTCAGATGAGTCACAGAGATGTTAGGAAGTTTTCTTTTAGCGTGAGAGTAGTGGGGAAATGGAATGCACTTCAGGAACAGGTTGTGGAAGCAAATACTATTCATAATTTTCACACACATAATAATCACACACACACACACACACACACACACACACACACACACACACACTTGGTACTAGTTTTACATATTAATAGGATAACGACAGCAGCGTACTCTACACTGGCAAAAGTTAGAACTTCATTCAGAAACCTAAGTAAGGAGGCATTTAGGGCGCTTTTCACTGCCTACGTAAGGCCAGTCTTAGAGTATGCCGCCTCATCATGGAGTCCCCATCTGAAGAAGCATATAATGAAACTGGAAAAGGTTCAGAGGTTTGCAACGAGACTCGTCCCAGAGCTACGAGGGATGGGGTATGAAGAGCGCCTGAGGGAACTGTGCCTTACGACACTAGAAAGAAGAAGGGAGAGGGGGGACATGATAGGAACGTATAAGATACTCAGAGGAATTGACAGAGTGGACATAGACGAAATGTTCACACGGAATAGAAACAGAACGAGAGGACATGGATGGAAGCTTGAAACTCAGATGAGTCACAGAGATGTTAGGAAGTTTTCTTTTAGCGTGAGAGTAGTGGGGAAATGGAATGCACTTCAGGAACAGGTTGTGGAAGCAAATACTATTCATAATTTTCACACACATAATAATCACACACACACACACACACACACACACACACACACACACACACACACACACACACACACACACACACACACACACACACACACACACACACACACACACACACACACACACACATGTCAATGTTTGCAGATGACGCAAAATTAATGAGAAGAGTTGTGACAGACGAGGATTGTAGGATCCTCCAAGAGGACTTAAACAGGCTGCAGAGATGGTCAGGGAAATGGCTACTGGAGTTTAACACCAGTAAATGTAAAGTTATGGAAATGGGATCAGGTGACAGGAGACCAAAGGGACAGTACACAATGAAGGGGAACAGCCTACCTGTAACGATTCGAGAAAGAGACCTGGGAGTGGATGTGACACCTAATATAACTCCTGAGGCACATATAAATAGGATAACGACAGCAGCGTACTCTACACTGGCGAAAATTAGAACTTCATTCAGAAACCTAAATGAGGAAGCTTTTAGGGCACTTTACACTGCCTACGTGAGACCCGTCTTAGAGTATGCCGCGCCATCATGGAGCCCCCACCTGAAGAAACACATAAAGAAACTGGAGAAGGTTCAGAGGTTTGCAACGAGGCTTGTCCCAGAGTTACGAGGGATGGGATATGAAGAGCGGCTGAAGGAACTGAACCTAACGACACTAGAGAAAAGAAGGGAGAGAGGAGATATGATAGGGACATATAAAATACTCAGGGGAATTGACAAAGTGGAAATAGATGAAATGTTCACACGTAATAATAACAGAACGAGGGGACATGGGTGGAAACTGGAGACTCAGATGAGTCACAGAGATGTTAGGAAGTTTTCTTTTAGCGTGAGAGTAGTAGAAAAATGGAATGCACTTGGGGAGCAGGTTGTGGAAGCAAATACTATTCATACTTTTAAAACTAGGTATGATAGGGAAATGGGACAGGAGTCATTGCTGTAAACAACCGATAGCTAGAAAGGCGGGATCCAAGAGTCAATGCTCGATCCTTCAAGCACATATAGGTGAGTACATATAGGTGAGTACACACACACACACACACACACACACACACACACACACACACACACACACACACACACACACACACACACACACACACTTGGTACTAGTTTTACATATTAATAGGATAACGACAGCAGCGTACTCTACACTGGCAAAAGTTAGAACATCATTCAGAAACCTAAGTAAGGAGGCATTTAGGGCGCTTTTCACTGCCTACGTAAGGCCAGTCTTAGAGTATGCCGCCTCATCATGGAGTCCCCATCTGAAGAAGCATATAATGAAACTGGAAAAGGTTCAGAGGTTTGCAACGAGACTCGTCCCAGAGCTACGAGGGATTGGGTATGAAGAGCGCCTGAGGGAACTGTGCCTTACGACACTAGAAAGAAGAAGGGAGAGGGGGGACATGATAGGAACGTATAAGATACTCAGAGGAATTGACAGAGTGGACATAGACGAAATGTTCACACGGAATAGTAACAGAACGAGAGGACATGGATGGAAGCTTGAAACTCAGATGAGTCACAGAGATGTTAGGAAGTTTTCTTTTAGCGTGAGAGTAGTGGGGAAATGGAATGCACTTCAGGAACAGGTTGTGGAAGCAAATATTATTCATAATTTTCACACACATAATAATCACAAACACACACACACACACACACACACACACACACACACACACACACACACACACACACACACACACACACACACACACACACACACACACACACACACACACACACACACACACACACACACATGTCAATGTTTGCAGATGACGCAAAATTAATGAGAAGAGTTGTGACAGACGAGGATTGTAGGATCCTCCAAGAGGACTTAAACAGGCTGCAGAGATGGTCAGGGAAATGGCTACTGGAGTTTAACACCAGTAAATGTAAAGTTATGGAAATGGGATCAGGTGACAGGAGACCAAAGGGACAGTACACAATGAAGGGGAACAGCCTACCTGTAACGATTCGAGAAAGAGACCTGGGAGTGGATGTGACACCTAATCTAACTCCTGAGGCACATATAAATAGGATAACGACAGCAGCGTACTCTACACTGGCGAAAATTAGAACTTCATTCAGAAACCTAAATGAGGAAGCTTTTAGGGCACTTTACACTGCCTACGTGAGACCCGTCTTAGAGTATGCCGCGCCATCATGGAGCCCCCACCTGAAGAAACACATAAAGAAACTGGAGAAGGTTCAGAGGTTTGCGACGAGGCTTGTCCCAGAGTTACGAGGGATGGGATATGAAGAGCGGCTGAAGGAACTGAACCTAACGACACTAGAGAAAAGAAGGGAGAGAAGAGATATGATAGGGACATATAAAATACTCAGGGGAATTGACAAAGTGGAAATAGATGAAATGTTCACACGTAATAATAACAGAACGAGGGGACATGGGTGGAAACTGGAAACTCAGATGAGTCACAGAGATGTTAGGAAGTTTTCTTTTAGCGTGAGAGTAGTAGAAAAATGGAATGCACTTGGGGAACAGGTTGTGGAAGCAAATACTATTCATACTTTTAAAACTAGGTATGATAGGGAAATGGGACAGGAGTCATTGCTGTAAACAACCGATAGCTAGAAAGGCGGGATCCAAGAGTCAATGCTCGATCCTGCAAGCACATATAGGTGAGTACATATAGGTGAGTACACACACACACACGCACACACACACACACACACACACACACACACACACACACACACACACACACACACACACACACACACACACACACACACACACACTTGGTACTAGTTTTACATATTAATAGGATAACGACAGCAGCGTACTCTACACTGGCAAAAGTTAGAACATCATTCAGAAACCTAAGTAAGGAGGCATTTAGGGCGCTTTACACTGCCTACGTAAGGCCAGTCTTAGAGTATGCCGCCTCATCATGGAGTCCCCATCTGAAGAAGCATATAATGAAACTGGAAAAGGTTCAGAGGTTTGCAACGAGACTCGTCCCAGAGCTACGAGGGATGGGGTATGAAGAGCGCCTGAGGGAACTGTGCCTTACGACACTAGAAAGAAGAAGGGAGAGGGGGGACATGATAGGAACGTATAAGATACTCAGAGGAATTGACAGAGTGGACATAGACGAAATGTTCACACGGAATAGTAACAGAACGAGAGGACATGGATGGAAGCTTGAAACTCAGATGAGTCACAGAGATGTTAGGAAGTTTTCTTTTAGCGTGAGAGTAGTGGGGAAATGGAATGCACTTCAGGAACAGGTTGTGGAAGCAAATACTATTCATAATTTTCACACACATAATAATCACACACACACACACACACACACACACACACACACACACACACACACACACACACACACACACACACACACACACACACACACACACACACACACACACATGTCAATGTTTGCAGATGACGCAAAATTAATGAGAAGAGTTGTGACAGACGAGGATTGTAGGATCCTCCAAGAGGACTTAAACAGGCTGCAGAGATGGTCAGGGAAATGGCTACTGGAGTTTAACACCAGTAAATGTAAAGTTATGGAAATGGGATCAGGTGACAGGAGACCAAAGGGACAGTACACAATGAAGGGGAACAGCCTACCTGTAACGATTCGAGAAAGAGACCTGGGAGTGGATGTGACACCTAATCTAACTCCTGAGGCACATATAAATAGGATAACGACAGCAGCGTACTCTACACTGGCGAAAATTAGAACTTCATTCAGAAACCTAAATGAGGAAGCTTTTAGGGCACTTTACACTGCCTACGTGAGACCCGTCTTAGAGTATGCCGCGCCGTCATGGAGCCCCCACATGAAGAAACACATAAAGAAACTGGAGAAGGTTCAGAGGTTTGCGACGAGGCTTGTCCCAGAGTTACGAGGGATGGGATATGAAGAGCGGCTGAAGGAACTGAACCTAACAACACTAGAGAAAAGAAGGGAGAGAGGAGATATGATAGGGACATATAAAATACTCAGGGGAATTGACAAAGTGGAAATAGATGAAATGTTCACACGTAATAATAACAGAACGAAGGGACATGGGTGGAAACTGGAAACTCAGATGAGTCACAGAGATGTTAGGAAGTTTTCTTTTAGCGTGAGAGTAGTAGAAAAATGGAATGCACTTAGGGAACAGGTTGTGGAAGCAAATACTATTCATACTTTTAAAACTAGGTATGATAGGGAAATGGGACAGGAGTCATTGCTGTAAACAACCGATAGCTAGAAAGGCGGGATCCAAGAGTCAATGCTCGATCCTGCAAGCACATATAGGTGAGTACATATAGGTGAGTACACACACACACACACACACACACACACACACACACACACACACACACACACACTTGGTACTAGTTTTACATATTAATAGGATAACGACAGCAGCGTACTCTACACTGGCAAAAGTTAGAACATCATTCAGAAACCTAAGTAAGGAGGCATTTAGGGCGCTTTACACTGCCTACGTAAGGCCAGTCTTAGAGTATGCCGCCTCATCATGGAGTCCCCATCTGAAGAAGCATATAATGAAACTGGAAAAGGTTCAGAGGTTAGCAACGAGACTCGTCCCAGAGCTACGAGGGATGGGGTATGAAGAGCGCCTGAGGGAACTGTGCCTTACGACACTAGAAAGAAGAAGGGAGAGGGGGGACATGATAGGAACGTATAAGATACTCAGAGGAATTGACAGAGTGGACATAGACGAAATGTTCACACGGAATAGTAACAGAACGAGAGGACATGGATGGAAGCTTGAAACTCAGATGAGTCACAGAGATGTTAGGAAGTTTTCTTTTAGCGTGAGAGTAGTGGGGAAATGGAATGCACTTCAGGAACAGGTTGTGGAAGCAAATACTATTCATAATTTTCACACACATAATAATCACACACACACACACACACACACACACACACACTTGGTACTAGTTTTACATATTAATAGGATAACGACAGCAGCGTACTCTACACTGGCAAAAGTTAGAACATCATTCAGAAACCTAAGTAAGGAGGCATTTAGGGCGCTTTTCACTGCCTACGTAAGGCCAGTCTTAGAGTATGCCGCCTCATCATGGAGTCCCCTTCTGAAGAAGCATATAATGAAACTGGAAAAGGTTCAGAGGTTTGCAACGAGACTCGTCCCAGAGCTACGAGGGATGGGGTATGAAGAGCGCCTGAGGGAACTGTGCCTTACGCCACTAGAAAGAAGAAGGGAGAGGGGGGACATGATAGGAACGTATAAGATACTCAGAGGAATTGACAGAGTGGACATAGACGAAATGTTCACACGGAATAGTAACAGAACGAGAGGACATGGATGGAAGCTTGAAACTCAGATGAGTCACAGAGATGTTAGGAAGTTTTCTTTTAGCGTGAGAGTAGTGGGGAAATGGAATGCACTTCAGGAACAGGTTGTGGAAGCAAATACTATTCATAATTTTCACACACATAATAATCACACACACACACACACACACACAGACACACACACACACACACATACACACACACACACACACACACACACACACACACACACACACACACACACATGTCAATGTTTGCAGATGACGCAAAATTAATGAGAAGAGTTGTGACAGACGAGGATTGTAGGATCCTCCAAGAGGACTTAAACAGGCTGCAGAGATGGTCAGGGAAATGGCTACTGGAGTTTAACACCAGTAAATGTAAAGTTATGGAAATGGGATCAGGTGACAGGAGACCAAAGGGACAGTACACAATGAAGGGGAACAGCCTACCTGTAACGATTCGAGAAAGAGACCTGGGAGTGGATGTGACACCTAATCTAACTCCTGAGGCACATATAAATAGGATAACGACAGCAGCGTACTCTACACTGGCGAAAATTAGAACTTCATTCAGAAACCTAAATGAGGAAGCTTTTAGGGCACTTTAAACTGCCTACGTGAGACCCGTCTTAGAGTATGCCGCGCCATCATGGAGCCCCCACCTGAAGAAACACATAAAGAAACTGGAGAAGGTTCAGAGGTTTGCAACGAGGCTTGTCCCAGAGTTACGAGGGATGGGATATGAAGAGCGGCTGAAGGAACTGAACCTAACGACACTAGAGAAAAGAAGGGAGAGAGGAGATATGATAGGGACATATAAAATACTCAGAGGAATTGACAAAGTGGAAATAGATGAAATGTTCACACGTAATAATAACAGAACGAGGGGACATGGTTGGAAACTGGAAACTCAGATGAGTCACAGAGATGTTAGGAAGTTTTCTTTTAGCGTGAGAGTAATAGAAAAATGGAATGCACTTGGGGAACAGGTTGTGGAAGCAAATACTATTCATACTTTTAAAACTAGGTATGATAGGGAAATGGGACAGGAGTCATTGCTGTAAACAACCGATAGCTAGAAAGGCGGGATCCAAGAGTCAATGCTCGATCCTGCAAGCACATATAGGTGAGTACATATAGGTGAGTACACACACACACACACACACACACACACACACACACACACACACACACACACACACACACACACACACACACACTTGGTACTAGTTTTACATATTAATAGGATAACGACAGCAGCGTACTCTACACTGGCAAAAGTTAGAACATCATTCAGAAACCTAAGTAAGGAGGCATTTAGGGCGCTTTTCACTGCCTACGTAAGGCCAGTCTTAGAGTATGCCGCCTCATCATGGAGTCCCCATCTGAAGAAGCATATAATGAAACTGGAAAAGGTTCAGAGGTTTGCAACGAGACTCGTCCCAGAGCTACGAGGGATGGGGTATGAAGAGCGCCTGAGGGAACTGTGCCTTACGACACTAGAAAGAAGAAGGGAGAGGGGGGACATGATAGGAACGTATAAGATACTCAGAGGAATTGACAGAGTGGACATAGACGAAATGTTCACACGGAATAGTAACAGAACGAGAGGACATGGATGGAAGCTTGAAACTCAGATGAGTCACAGAGATGTTAGGAAGTTTTCTTTTAGCGTGAGAGTAGTGGGGAAATGGAATGCACTTCAGGAACAGGTTGTGGAAGCAAATATTATTCATAATTTTCACACACATAATAATCACACACACACACACACACACACACACACACACACACACACACACACACACACACACACACACACACACACACACACACACACACACACACACACACACACACACACACACACATGTCAATGTTTGCAGATGACGCAAAATTAATGAGAAGAGTTGTGACAGACGAGGATTGTAGGATCCTCCAAGAGGACTTAAACAGGCTGCAGAGATGGTCAGGGAAATGGCTACTGGAGTTTAACACCAGTAAATGTAAAGTTATGGAAATGGGATCAGGTGACAGGAGACCAAAGGGACAGTACACAATGAAGGGGAACAGCCTACCTGTAACGATTCGAGAAAGAGACCTGGGAGTGGATGTGACACCTAATCTAACTCCTGAGGCACATATAAATAGGATAACGACAGCAGCGTACTCTACACTGGCGAAAATTAGAACTTCATTCAGAAACCTAAATGAGGAAGCTTTTAGGGCACTTTACACTGCCTACGTGAGACCCGTCTTAGAGTATGCCGCGCCATCATGGAGCCCCCACCTGAAGAAACACATAAAGAAACTGGAGAAGGTTCAGAGGTTTGCGACGAGGCTTGTCCCAGAGTTACGAGGGATGGGATATGAAGAGCGGCTGAAGGAACTGAACCTAACGACACTAGAGAAAAGAAGGGAGAGAGGAGATATGATAGGGACATATAAAATACTCAGGGGAATTGACAAAGTGGAAATAGATGAAATGTTCACACGTAATAATAACAGAACGAGGGGACATGGGTGGAAACTGGAAACTCAGATGAGTCACAGAGATGTTAGGAAGTTTTCTTTTAGCGTGAGAGTAGTAGAAAAATGGAATGCACTTGGGGAACAGGTTGTGGAAGCAAATACTATTCATACTTTTAAAACTAGGTATGATAGGGAAATGGGACAGGAGTCATTGCTGTAAACAACCGATAGCTAGAAAGGCGGGATCCAAGAGTCAATGCTCGATCCTGCAAGCACATATAGGTGAGTACATATAGGTGAGTACACACACACACACACACACACACACACACACACACACACACACACACACACACACACACACACACACTTGGTACTAGTTTTACATATTAATAGGATAACGACAGCAGCGTACTCTACACTGGCAAAAGTTAGAACATCATTCAGAAACCTAAGTAAGGAGGCATTTAGGGCGCTTTACACTGCCTACGTAAGGCCAGTCTTAGAGTATGCCGCCTCATCATGGAGTCCCCATCTGAAGAAGCATATAATGAAACTGGAAAAGGTTCAGAGGTTTGCAACGAGACTCGTCCCAGAGCTACGAGGGATGGGGTATGAAGAGCGCCTGAGGGAACTGTGCCTTACGACACTAGAAAGAAGAAGGGAGAGGGGGGACATGATAGGAACGTATAAGATACTCAGAGGAATTGACAGAGTGGACATAGACGAAATGTTCACACGGAATAGTAACAGAACGAGAGGACATGGATGGAAGCTTGAAACTCAGATGAGTCACAGAGATGTTAGGAAGTTTTCTTTTAGCGTGAGAGTAGTGGGGAAATGGAATGCACTTCAGGAACAGGTTGTGGAAGCAAATACTATTCATAATTTTCACACACATAATAATCACACACATAATAATCACACACACACACACACACACACACACACACACACACACACACACACACACACACACACATGTCAATGTTTGCAGATGACGCAAAATTAATGAGAAGAGTTGTGACAGACGAGGATTGTAGGATCCTCCAAGAGGACTTAAACAGGCTGCAGAGATGGTCAGGGAAATGTCTACTGGAGTTTAACAATAGTAAATGTAAAGTTATGGAAATGGGATCAGGTGACAGGAGACCAAAGGGACAGTACACAATGAAGGGGAAGAGCCTACCTGTAACGATTCGAGAAAGAGACCTGGGAGTGGATGTGACACCTAATCTAACTCCTGAGGCACATATAAATAGGATAACGACAACAGCGTACTCTACACTGGCGAAAATTAGAACTTCATTCAGAAACCTAAATGAAGAAGCTTTTAGGGCACTTTACACTGCCTACGTGAGACCCGTCTTAGAGTATGCCGCGCCATCATGGAGCCCCCACCTGAAGAAACACATAAAGAAACTGGAGAAGGTTCAGAGGTTTGCGACGAGGCTTGTCCCAGAGTTACGAGGGATGGGATATGAAGAGCGGCTGAAGGAACTGAACCTAACGACACTAGAGAAAAGAAGGGAGAGAGGAGATATGATAGGGACATATAAAATACTCAGGGGAATTGACAAAGTGGAAATAGATGAAATGTTCACACGTAATAATAACAGAACGAGGGGACATGGGTGGAAACTGGAAACTCAGATGAGTCACAGAGATGTTAGGAAGTTTTCTTTTAGCGTGAGAGTAGTAGAAAAATGGAATGCACTTGGGGAACAGGTTGTGGAAGCAAATACTATTCATACTTTTAAAACTAGGTATGATAGGGAAATGGGACAGGAGTCATTGCTGTAAACAACCGATAGCTAGAAAGGCGGGATCCAAGAGTCAATGCTCGATCCTGCAAGCACATATAGGTGAGTACATATAGGTGAGTACACACACACACACACACACACACACACACACACACACACACACACACACACACACACACACACACACACACACACACACACACACACACACACACACACTTGGTACTAGTTTTACATATTAATAGGATAACGACTGCAGCGTACTCTACACTGGCAAAAGTTAGAACATCATTCAGAAACCTAAGTAAGGAGGCATTTAGGGCGCTTTTCACTGCCTACGTAAGGCCAGTCTTAGAGTATGCCGCCTCATCATGGAGTCCCCATCTGAAGAAGCATATAATGAAACTGGAAAAGGTTCAGAGGTTTGCAACGAGACTCGTCCCAGAGCTACGAGGGATGGGGTATGAAGAGCGCCTGAGGGAACTGTGCCTTACGACACTAGAAAGAAGAAGGGAGAGGGGGGACATGATAGGAACGTATAAGATACTCAGAGGAATTGACAGAGTGGACATAGACGAAATGTTCACACGGAATAGTAACAGAACGAGAGGACATGGATGGAAGCTTGAAACTCAGATGAGTCACAGAGATGTTAGGAAGTTTTCTTTTAGCGTGATAGTAGTGGGGAAATGGAATGCACTTCAGGAACAGGTTGTGGAAGCAAATACTATTCATAATTTTCACACACATAATAATCACAAACACACACACACACACACACACACACACACACACACACACACACACACACACACACACACACACACACACACATGTCAATGTTTGCAGATGACGCAAAATTAATGAGAAGAGTTGTGACAGACGAGGATTGTAGGATCCTCCAAGAGGACTTAAACAGGCTGCAGAGATGGTCAGGGAAATGGCTACTGGAGTTTAACAATAGTAAATGTAAAGTTATGGAAATGGGATCAGGTGACAGGAGACCAAAGGGACAGTACACAATGAAGGGGAACAGCCTACCTGTAACGATTCGAGAAAGAGACCTGGGAGTGGATGTGACACCTAATCTAACTCCTGAGGCACATATAAATAGAATAACGACAGCAGCGTACTCTACACTGGCGAAAATTAGAACTTCATTCAGAAACCTAAATGAGGAAGCTTTTAGGGCACTTTACACTGCCTACGTGAGACCCGTCTTAGAGTATGCCGCGCCATCATGGAGCCCCCACCTGAAGAAACACATAAAGAAACTGGAGAAGGTTCAGAGGTTTGCGACGAGGCTTGTCCCAGAGTTACGAGGGATGGGATATTAAGAGCGGCTGAAGGAACTGAACCTAACGACACTAGAGAAAAGAAGGGAGAGAGGAGATATGATAGGGACATATAAAATACTCAGGGGAATTGACAAAGTGGAAATAGATGAAATGTTCACACGTAATAATAACAGAACGAGGGGACATGGGTGGAAACTGGAAACTCAGATGAGTCACAGAGATGTTAGGAAGTTTTCTTTTACCGTGAGAGTAGTAGAAAAATGGAATGCACTTGGGGAACAGGTTGTGGAAGCAAATACTATTCATACTTTTAAAACTAGGTATGATAGGGAAATGGGACAGGAGTCATTGCTGTAAACAACCGATAGCTAGAAAGGCGGGATCCAAGAGTCAATGCTCGATCCTGCAAGCACATATAGGTGAGTACATATAGGTGAGTACACACACACACACACACACACACACACACACACACACACACACACTTGGTACTAGTTTTACATATTAATAGGATAACGACAGCAGCGTACTCTACACTGGCAAAAGTTAGAACATCATTCAGAAACCTAAGTAAGGAGGCATTTAGGGCGCTTTACACTGCCTACGTAAGGCCAGTCTTAGAGTATGCCGCCTCATCATGGAGTCCCCATCTGTAGAAGCATATAATGAAACTGGAAAAGGTTCAGAGGTTTGCAACGAGACTCGTCCCAGAGCTACGATGGATGGGGTATGAAGAGCGCCTGAGGGAACTGTGCCTTACGACACTAGAAAGAAGAAGGGAGAGGGGGGACATGATAGGAACGTATAAGATACTCAGAGGAATTGACAGAGTGGACATAGACGAAATGTTCACACGGAATAGTAACAAAACGAGAGGACATGGATGGAAGCTTGAAACTCAGATGAGTCACAGAGATGTTAGGAAGTTTTCTTTTAGCGTGAGAGTAGTGGGGAAATGGAATGCACTTCAGGAACAGGTTGTGGAAGCAAATACTATTCATAATTTTCACACACATAATAATCACACACACACACACACACACACACACACACACACACACACACACACACACACACACACACACATACACACACACATGTCAATGTTTGCAGATGACGCAAAATTAATGAGAAGAGTTGTGACAGACGAGGATTGTAGGATCCTCCAAGAGGACTTAAACAGGCTGCAGAGATGGTCAGGGAAATGGCTACTGGAGTTTAACAATAGTAAATGTAAAGTTATGGAAATGGGATCAGGTGACAGGAGACCAAAGGGACAGTACACAATGAAGGGGAACAGCCTACCTGTAACGATTCGAGAAAGAGACCTGGGAGTGGATGTGACACCTAATCTAACTCCTGAGGCACATATAAATAGGATAACGACAGCAGCGTACTCTACACTGGCGAAAATTAGAACTTCATTCAGAAACCTAAATGAGGAAGCTTTTAGGGCACTTTACACTGCCTACGTGAGACCCGTCTTAGAGTATGCCGCGCCATCATGGAGCCCCCACCTGAAGAAACACATAAAGAAACTGGAGAAGGTTCAGAGGTTTGCGACGAGGCTTGTCCCAGAGTTACGAGGGATGGGATATGAAGAGCGGCTGAAGGAACTGAACCTAACGACACTAGAGAAAAGAAGGGAGAGAGGAGATATGATAGGGACATATAAAATACTCAGGGGAATTGACAAAGTGGAAATAGATGAAATGTTCACACGTAATAATAACAGAACGAGGGGACATGGGTGGAAACTGGAAACTCAGATGAGTCACAGAGATGTTAGGAAGTTTTCTTTTAGCGTGAGAGTAGTAGAAAAATGGAATGCACTTGGGGAACAGGTTGTGGAAGCAAATACTATTCATACTTTTAAAACTAGGTATGATAGGGAAATGGGACAGGAGTCATTGCTGTAAACAACCGATAGCTAGAAAGGCGGGATCCAAGAGTCAATGCTCGATCCTGCAAGCACATATAGGTGAGTACATATATAGGTGAGTACACACACACACACACACACACACACACACACACACACACACACACACACACACACACACACACACACACACACACACACACACACTTGGTACTAGTTTTACATATTAATAGGATAACGACAGCAGCGTACTCTACACTGGCAAAAGTTAGAACATCATTCAGAAACCTAAGTAAGGAGGCATTTAGGGCGCTTTTCACTGCCTACGTAAGGCCAGTCTTAGAGTATGCCGCCTCATCATGGAGTCCCCATCTGAAGAAGCATATAATGAAACTGGAAAAGGTTCAGAGGTTTGCAACGAGACTCGTCCCAGAGCTACGAGGGATGGGGTATGAAGAGCGCCTGAGGGAACTGTGCCTTACGACACTAGAAAGAAGAAGGGAGAGGGGGGACATGATAGGAACGTATAAGATACTCAGAGGAATTGACAGAGTGGACATAGACGAAATGTTCACACGGAATAGTAACAAAACGAGAGGACATGGATGGAAGCTTGAAACTCAGATGAGTCACAGAGATGTTAGGAAGTTTTCTTTTAGCGTGAGAGTAGTGGGGAAATGGAATGCACTTCAGGAACAGGTTGTGGAAGCAAATACTATTCATAATTTTCACACACATAATAATCACACACACACACACACACACACACACACACACACACACACACACACACACACACACACACACACACACATACACACACACATGTCAATGTTTGCAGATGACGCAAAATTAATGAGAAGAGTTGTGACAGACGAGGATTGTAGGATCCTCCAAGAGGACTTAAACAGGCTGCAGAGATGGTCAGGGAAATGGCTACTGGAGTTTAACAATAGTAAATGTAAAGTTATGGAAATGGGATCAGGTGACAGGAGACCAAAGGGACAGTACACAATGAAGGGGAACAGCCTACCTGTAACGATTCGAGAAAGAGACCTGGGAGTGGATGTGACACCTAATCTAACTCCTGAGGCACATATAAATAGGATAACGACAGCAGCGTACTCTACACTGGCGAAAATTAGAACTTCATTCAGAAACCTAAATGAGGAAGCTTTTAGGGCACTTTACACTGCCTACGTGAGACCCGTCTTAGAGTATGCCGCGCCATCATGGAGCCCCCACCTGAAGAAACACATAAAGAAACTGGAGAAGGTTCAGAGGTTTGCGACGAGGCTTGTCCCAGAGTTACGAGGGATGGGATATGAAGAGCGGCTGAAGGAACTGAACCTAACGACACTAGAGAAAAGAAGGGAGAGAGGAGATATGATAGGGACATATAAAATACTCAGGGGAATTGACAAAGTGGAAATAGATGAAATGTTCACACGTAATAATAACAGAACGAGGGGACATGGGTGGAAACTGGAAACTCAGATGAGTCACAGAGATGTTAGGAAGTTTTCTTTTAGCGTGAGAGTAGTAGAAAAATGGAATGCACTTGGGGAACAGGTTGTGGAAGCAAATACTATTCATACTTTTAAAACTAGGTATGATAGGGAAATGGGACAGGAGTCATTGCTGTAAACAACCGATAGCTAGAAAGGCGGGATCCAAGAGTCAATGCTCGATCCTGCAAGCACATATAGGTGAGTACATATATAGGTGAGTACACACACACACACACACACACACACACACACACACACACACACACACACACACACACACACACACACACACACACACACACACACACACACACACACACACACACACACACACTTGGTACTAGTTTTACATATTAATAGGATAACGACAGCAGCGTACTCTACACTGGCAAAAGTTAGAACATCATTCAGAAACCTAAGTAAGGAGGCATTTAGGGCGCTTTTCACTGCCTACGTAAGGCCAGTCTTAGAGTATGCCGCCTCATCATGGAGTCCCCATCTGAAGAAGCATATAATGAAACTGGAAAAGGTTCAGAGGTTTGCAACGAGACTCGTCCCAGAGCTACGAGGGATGGGGTATGAAGAGCGCCTGAGGGAACTGTGCCTTACGACACTAGAAAGAAGAAGGGAGAGGGGGGACATGATAGGAACGTATAAGATACTCAGAGGAATTGACAGAGTGGACATAGACGAAATGTTCACACGGAATAGTAACAGAACGAGAGGACATGGATGGAAGCTTGAAACTCAGATGAGTCACAGAGATGTTAGGAAGTTTTCTTTTAGCGTGAGAGTAGTGGGGAAATGGAATGCACTTCAGGAACAGGTTGTGGAAGCAAATACTATTCATAATTTTCACACACATAATAATCACACACACACACACACACACACACACACACACACACACACACACACACACACACACACACACACACACACACACACACACACACACACACACACACACACACACACACACACACACACACAAAACAAAACAAAACAAACAAAACAAAACAAAACTCTCTGGAATCATAACGAATGCCGTGTTTCCCCAGGAGTATACAGTAATAAGGAAAGAGAGGGAAGGTAGAGGAGGAGGCGGAGTGGCCCTACTCATGAGAAGGGAATGGAGTTTTAAGGAGATGGCCATCCCGGGCTGTGAGGAGTTCAGAGACTACATAGCAGGCACCATAACAATGGGAGGACCAAGAATAGTAGTAGCAGTAATATACAACCCTCCACCAAATGACAGGAGACCCAGTCAAGAGTATGAAAACAACAACAAGGCAGTTAACACTATAATTGAGAGGGCAGCCTCTGCTGCCTGTAGAAATAGATCCCACCTGCTCATCATGCGCGACTTCAATCACGGAAAGATTGACTGGGAGAACAAGGAACCGCATGGAGGCGAGGATACGTGGAGATAAAAACTATTGGAGGTGGTGACAAGCAACTTTTTAACCCAGCATGTCGGAGAACCCACAAGGATGAGAGGCAATGACGAACCAGCGAGACTCGACCTAGTCTTCACTCTGAACGACTCCGACATAAGAGAAATCGGTTTTGAGGACCCAGTAGGAATGAGCGACCACAGTGTACTGGTGTTTGAGTACTTGATTGAAGAAGGGTTATTGAACTCGAGGAGGGATACCGAAACCAAAAGGTTAGCATACCGAAAGGGAAACTATGAGGGGATAAGAAAATTCCTAACAGATATAGCATGGGAAACAGAGCTCAGGGGAAAGACGGCCCAAGATATGATGGATTACATCACGCAGAAGTGCAAGGACGCAGCGAACAAGTTTGTCCCAGTCCAAAAGGAAAATAGAGAAATGAAGATGAGAAACCCATGGTTTAATCAAAGATGTAGGCTAGCTAAGCAGCAAAGTAAAAGGGCATGGAGAAACTATAGGAATAACAGGACACTGGAGAGCAGAGAAAGATACCAGAATGCCAGGAATGAATATGTCAGGATGAGAAGAGAGGCAGAAAGACAATACGAAAATGACATCGCAAGCAAGGCAAAGACTCAGCCTAAATTGTTGCATAGCCACATTAGGAGAAAAACAACAGTAAAGGAACAGGTTATGAGATTAAGGATAGGGGCGGAAGGATTCACTACAAATGACAAGGAAGTGTGTGAGGAATTGAATAAGAAATTCCAGGAGGTCTTCACCTTAGAACAAGGAGAAATTCCAGAGGTAAGTGAGGGAATAGCTAACCAGGAACCACTGGAAGAGTTTGAGATTACCAGTGGGGAAGTAAGGAAGTGTTTACTAGAGTTGGACGTGACAAAGGCTATAGGCCCAGATGGAATCTCCCCTTGGGTTCTAAAGGAAGGAGCAAGAGAACTGAGCCTACCACTCTCCATAGTTTATAACAAATCACTGGCAACAGGGGAACTGCCAGATATTTGGAAAGCAGCTAACGTAGTCCCGATATACAAGAAAGGGGATAGACAGGAGGCACTGAACTACAGGCCAGTGTCCCTAACCTGCAAACCATGCAAGCTGATGGAGAAGATTGTGCGAAAAAAACTAGTGGAGCATCTGGAGCGAAGGAACTTTGTAACACAGCATCAACATGGGTTCAGGGATGGCAGGTCCTGCCTCACAGGGTTACTTGAATTCTACGACCAGGCAACAAAAATAAGGCAAGAAAGAGAAGGGTGGGCAGACTGCATATTTTTGGATTGTCAGAAAGCCTTTGATACAGTGCCACACAAGAGGCTAGTGCGAAAGTTGGAGATGCAGGCTGGAGTGAGAGGGAAGGTACTCCGGTGGATAGAGGAATACCTAAGCAACAGGAGACAACGAGTCTGTGTGAGGGGTGAGGTCTCAGATTGGCGAGACGTCACAAGTGGAGTCCCGCAGGGGTCAGTCCTTGGACCTATACTGTTTCTGGTATATGTAAATGATTTCCCAGAGGGTATAGATTCGTTCCTCTCAATGTTTGCCGACGATGCAAAAATTATGAGGAGGATTGAAACAGAGGATGATAGTAGGAGGCTACAAGATGACCTGGATAGACTGAGTGAATGGTCCAACAAATGGCTGTTGAAGTTCAACCCGAGTAAATGCAAAGTAATGAAACTAGGAAGTGGAAACAGGAGGCCAGGCACAGGATACAGAATAGGAGATGAAGTACTTAATGAAACAGACAGAGAGAAAGATCTAGGAGTTGATATCACACCAAACCTGTCTCCTGAAGCCCACATAAAGAGAATAACGTCTGCGGCATATGCGAGGCTGGCTAACATCAGAACGGCGTTCAGGAACCTGTGTAAGGAATTATTCAGAATCTTGTACACCACATATGTAAGACCAATCCTGGAGTATGCGGCCCCAGCATGGAGCCCGTACCTTGTCAAGCACAAGACGAAGCTGGAAAAAGTCCAAAGGTATGCTACTAGACTAGTCCCAGAACTAAGAGGCATGAGTTATGAGGAAAGGCTGCGGGAAATGCACCTCACGACACTAGAAGACAGAAGAGTAAGGGGGGACATGATCACAACCTACAAAATCCTCAGGGGAATCGACCGGGTAAACAAGGATGAACTATTCAACACTGGTGGGACGCGAACAAGGGGACACAGGTGGAAGCTGAGTACCCAAATGAGCCACAGAGACGTTAGAAAGAACTTTTTCAGTGTCAGAGTAGTTAGTAAATGGAATGCATTAGGAAGTGATGTGGTGGAGGCTGACTCAATACACAGTTTCAAATGTAGATATGATAGAGCCCAATAGGCTCAGGAATCTGTACACCAGTTGATTGACGGTTGAGAGGCGGGACCAAAGAACCAGAGCTCAACCCCCGCAAGCACAATTAGGTGAGTACAATTAGGTGAGTACACACACACACACACACACACACACACACACACACACACACACACACACACACACACACACACACATGTCAATGTTTGCAGATGACGCAAAATTAATGAGAAGAGTTGTGACAGACGAGGATTGTAGGATCCTCCAAGAGGACTTAAACAGGCTGCAGAGATGGTCAGGGAAATGGCTACTGGAGTTTAACACCAGTAAATGTAAAGTTATGGAAATGGGATCAGGTGACAGGAGACCAAAGGGACAGTACACAATGAAGGGGAACAGCCTACCTGTAACGATTCGAGAAAGAGACCTGGGAGTGGATGTGACACCTAATCTAACTCCTGAGGCACATATAAATAGGATAACGACAGCAGCGTACTCTACACTGGCGAAAATTAGAACTTCATTCAGAAACCTAAATGAGGAAGCTTTTAGGGCACTTTACACTGCCTACGTGAGACCCGTCTTAGAGTATGCCGCGCCATCATGGAGCCCCCACCTGAAGAAACACATAAAGAAACTGGAGAAGGTTCAGAGGTTTGCGACGAGGCTTGTCCCAGAGTTACGAGGGATGGGATATGAAGAGCGGCTGAAGGAACTGAACCTAACGACACTAGAGAAAAGAAGGGAGAGAGGAGATATGATAGGGACATATAAAATACTCAGGGGAATTGACAAAGTGGAAATAGATGAAATGTTCACACGTAATAATAACAGAACGAGGGGACATGGGTGGAAACTGGAAACTCAGATGAGTCACAGAGATGTTAGGAAGTTTTCTTTTAGCGTGAGAGTAGTAGAAAAATGGAATGCACTTGGGGAACAGGTTGTGGAAGCAAATACTATTCATACTTTTAAAACTAGGTATGATAGGGAAATGGGACAGGAGTCATTGCTGTAAACAACCGATAGCTAGAAAGGCGGGATCCAAGACTCAATGCTCGATCCTGCAAGCACATATAGGTGAGTACACACACACACACACACACACACACACACACACACACACACACACACACACACACACACACACACACACACACACACACACACACACACACACACACACACACATGCCAATGTTTGCAGATGACGCAAAATTAATGAGAAGAGTTGTGACAGACGAGGATTGTAGGATCCTCCAAGAGGACTTAAACAGGCTGCAGAGATGGTCAGGGAAATGGCTACTGGAGTTTAACACCAGTAAATGTAAAGTTATGGAAATGGGATCAGGTGACAGGAGACCAAAGGGACAGTACACAATGAAGGGGAACAGCCTACCTGTAACGATTCGAGAAAGAGACCTGGGAGTGGATGTGACACCTAATCTAACTCCTGAGGCACATATAAATAGGATAACGACAGCAGCGTACTCTACACTGGCGAAAATTAGAACTTCATTCAGAAACCTAAATGAGGAAGCTTTTAGGGCACTTTACACTGCCTACGTGAGACCCGTCTTAGAGTATGCCGCGCCATCATGGAGCCCCCACCTGAAGAAACACATAAAGAAACTGGAGAAGGTTCAGAGGTTTGCGACGAGGCTTGTCCCAGAGTTACGAGGGATGGGATATGAAGAGCGGCTGAAGGAACTGAACCTAACGACACTAGAGAAAAGAAGGGAGAGAGGAGATATGATAGGGACATATAAAATACTCAGGGGAATTGACAAAGTGGAAATAGATGAAATGTTCACACGTAATAATAACAGAACGAGGGGACATGGGTGGAAACTGGAAACTCAGATGAGTCACAGAGATGTTAGGAAGTTTTCTTTTAGCGTGAGAGTAGTAGAAAAATGGAATGCACTTGGGGAACAGGTTGTGGAAGCAAATACTATTCATACTTTTAAAACTAGGTTTGATAGGGAAATGGGACAGGAGTCATTGCTGTAAACAACCGATAGCTAGAAAGGCGGGATACAAGAGTCAATGCTCGATCCTGCAAGCACATATAGGTGAGTACATATAGGTGAGTACACACACACACACACACACACACACACACACACACACACACACACACACACACACACACACACACACACACACACACACACACACACACACACACACACACACACACATGTCAATGTTTGCAGATGACGCAAAATTAATGAGAAGTGTTGTGACAGACGAGGATTGTAGGATCCTCCAAGAGGACTTAAACAGGCTGCAGAGATGGTCAGGGAAATGGCTACTGGAGTTTAACACCAGTAAATGTAAAGTTATGGAAATGGGATCAGGTGACAGGAGACCAAAGGGACAGTACACAATGAAGGGGAACAGCCTACCTGTAACGATTCGAGAAAGAGACCTGGGAGTGGATGTGACACCTAATCTAACTCCTGAGGCACATATAAATAGGATAACGACAGCAGCGTACTCTACACTGGCGAAAATTAGAACTTCATTCAGAAACCTAAATGAGGAAGCTTTTAGGGCACTTTACACTGCCTACGTGAGACCCGTCTTAGAGTATGCCGCGCCATCATGGAGCCCCCACCTGAAGAAACACATAAAGAAACTGGAGAAGGTTCAGAGGTTTGCGACGAGGCTTGTCCCAGAGTTACGAGGGATGGGATATGAAGAGCGGCTGAAGGAACTGAACCTAACGACACTAGAGAAAAGAAGGGAGAGAGGAGATATGATAGGGACATATAAAATACTCAGGGGAATTGACAAAGTGGAAATAGATGAAATGTTCACACGTAATAATAACAGAACGAGGGGACATGGGTGGAAACTGGAACTCAGATGAGTCACAGAGATGTTAGGAAGTTTTCTTTTAGCGTGAGAGTAGTAGAAAAATGGAATGCACTTGGGGAACAGGTTGTGAAAGCAAATACTATTCATACTTTTAAAACTAGGTATGATAGGGAAATGGGACAGGAGTCATTGCTGTAAACAACCGATAGCTAGAAAGGCTGGATCCAAGAGTCAATGCTCGATCCTGCAAGCACATATAGGTGAGAACATATAGGTGAGTACACACACACACACACACACACACACACACACACACACACACACACACACACACACACACACACACACACACACACACACACACACACACACACTTGGTACTAGTTTTACATATTAATAGGATAACGACAGCAGCGTACTCTACACTGGCAAAAGTTAGAACATCATTCAGAAACCTAAGTAAGGAGGCATTTAGGGCGCTTTACACTGCCTACGTAAGGCCAGTCTTAGAGTATGCCGCCTCATCATGGAGTCCCCATCTGAAGAAGCATATAATGAAACTGGAAAAGGTTCAGAGGTTTGCAACGAGACTCGTCCCAGAGCTACGAGGGATGGGGTATGAAGAGCGCCTGAGGGAACTGTGCCTTACGACACTAGAAAGAAGAAGGGAGAGGGGGGACATGATAGGAACGTATAAGATACTCAGAGGAATTGACAGAGTGGACATAGACGAAATGTTCACACGGAATAGTAACAGAACGAGAGGACATGGATGGAAGCTTGAAACTCAGATGAGTCACAGAGATGTTAGGAAGTTTTCTTTTAGCGTGAGAGTAGTGGGGAAATGGAATGCACTTCAGGAACAGGTTGTGGAAGCAAATACTATTCATAATTTTCACACACACACACACACACACACACACACACACACACACACACACACACACACACACACACACACACACACACACACATGTCAATGTTTGCAGATGACGCAAAATTAATGAGAAGAGTTGTGACAGACGAGGATTGTAGGATCCTCCAAGAGGACTTAAACAGGCTGCAGAGATGGTCAGGGAAATGGCTACTGGAGTTTAACACCAGTAAATGTAAAGTTATGGAAATGGGATCAGGTGACAGGAGACCAAAGGGACAGTACACAATGAAGGGGAACAGCCTACCTGTAACGATTCGAGAAAGAGACCTGGGAGTGGATGTGACACCTAATCTAACTCCTGAGGCACATATAAATAGGATAACGACAGCAGCGTACTCTACACTGGCGAAAATTAGAACTTCATTCAGAAACCTAAATGAGGAAGCTTTTAGGGCACTTTACACTGCCTACGTGAGACCCATCTTAGAGTATGCCGCGCCATCATGGAGCCCCCACCTGAAGAAACACATAAAGAAACTGGAGAAGGTTCAGAGGTTTGCGACGAGGCTTGTCCCAGAGTTACGAGGGATGGGATATGAAGAGCGGCTGAAGGAACTGAACCTAACGACACTAGAGAAAAGAAGGGAGAGAGGAGATATGATAGGGACATATAAAATACTCAGGGGAATTGACAAAGTGGAAATAGATGAAATGTTCACACGTAATAATAACAGAACGAGGGGACATGGGTGGAAACTGGAAACTCAGATGAGTCACAGAGATGTTAGGAAGTTTTCTTTTAGCGTGAGAGTAGTAGAAAAATGGAATGCACTTGGGGAACCGGTTGTGGAAGCAAATACTATTCATACTTTTAAAACTAGGTATGATAGGGAAATGGGACAGGAGTCATTGCTGTAAACAACCGATAGCTAGAAAGGCGGGATCCAAGAGTCAATGCTCGATCCTGCAAGCACATATAGGTGAGTACATATAGGTGAGTACACACACACACACACACACACACACACACACACACACACACACACACACACACACACACACACACACACACACACACACACACACACACACACTTGGTACTAGTTTTACATATTAATAGGATAACGACAGCAGCGTACTCTACACTGGCAAAAGTTAGAACATCATTCAGAAACCTAAGTAAGGAGGCATTTAGGGCGCTTTACACTGCCTACGTAAGGCCAGTCTTAGAGTATGCCGCCTCATCATGGAGTCCCCATCTGAAGAAGCATATAATGAAACTGGAAAAGGTTCAGAGGTTTGCAACGAGACTCGTCCCAGAGCTACGAGGGATGGGGTATGAAGAGCGCCTGAGGGAACTGTGCCTTACGACACTAGAAAGAAGAAGGGAGAGGGGGGACATTATAGGAACGTATAAGATACTCAGAGGAATTGACAGAGTGGACATAGACGAAATGTTCACACGGAATAGTAACAGAACGAGAGGACATGGATGGAAGCTTGAAACTCAGATGAGTCACAGAGATGTTAGGAAGTTTTCTTTTAGCGTGAGAGTAGTGGGGAAATGGAATGCACTTCAGGAACAGGTTGTGGAAGCAAATACTATTCATAATTTTCACACACATAATAATCACACACACACACACACACACACACACACACACACACACACACACACACACACACACACACACACACACACACACACACACACACACACACACACACACACACACACACACACACACACACACACACACACACATGTCAATGTTTGCAGATGACGCAAAATTAATGAGAAGAGTTGTGACAGACGAGGATTGTAGGATCCTCCAAGAGGACTTAAACAGGCTGCAGAGATGGTCAGGGAAATGGCTACTGGAGTTTAACACCAGTAAATGTAAAGTTATGGAAATGGGATCAGGTGACAGGAGACCAAAGGGACAGTACACAATGAAGGGGAACAGCCTACCTGTAACGATTCGAGAAAGAGACCTGGGAGTGGATGTGACACCTAATCTAACTCCTGAGGCACATATAAATAGGATAACGACAGCAGCGTACTCTACACTGGCGAAAATTAGAACTTCATTCAGAAACCTAAATGAGGAAGCTTTTAGGGCACTTTACACTGCCTACGTGAGACCCGTCTTAGAGTATGCCGCGCCATCATGGAGCCCCCACCTGAAGAAACACATACAGAAACTGGAGAAGGTTCAGAGGTTTGCGACGAGGCTTGTCCCAGAGTTACGAGGGATGGGATATGAAGAGCGGCTGAAGGAACTGAACCTAACGACACTAGAGAAAAGAAGGGAGAGAGGAGATATGATAGGGACATATAAAATACTCAGGGGAATTGACAAAGTGGAAATAGATGAAATGTTCACACGTAATAATAACAGAACGAGGGGACATGGGTGGAAACTGGAAACTCAGATGAGTCACAGAGATGTTAGGAAGTTTTCTTTTAGCGTGAGAGTAGTAGAAAAATGGAATGCACTTGGGGAACAGGTTGTGGAAGCAAATACTATTCATACTTTTAAAACTAGGTATGATAGGTAAATGGGACAGGAGTCATTGCTGTAAACAACCGATAGCTAGAAAGGCGGGATCCAAGAGTCAATGCTCGATCCTGCAAGCATATATAGGTGAGTACATATAGGTGAGTACACACACACACACACACACACACACACACACACACACACACACACACACACACACACACACACACACACACACACACACACACACACACACACACTTGGTACTAGTTTTACATATTAATAGGATAACGACAGCAGCTTACTCTACACTGGCAAAAGTTAGAACATCATTCAGAAACCTAAGTAAGGAGGCATATAGGGCGCTTTACACTGCCTACGTAAGGCCAGTCTTAGAGTATGCCGCCTCATCATGGAGTCCCCATCTGAAGAAGCATATAATGAAACTGGAAAAGGTTCAGAGGTTTGCAACGAGACTCGTCCCAGAGCTACGAGGGATGGGGTATGAAGAGCGCCTGAGGGAACTGTGCCTTACGACACTAGAAAGAAGAAGGGAGAGGGGGGACATGATAGGAACGTATAAGATACTCAGAGGAATTGACAGAGTGGACATAGACGAAATGTTCA
>NC_091162.1:50312990-50427990 GCF_040958095.1 Procambarus clarkii | reverse complement strand
AAGCAAATACTATTCATAATTTTCACACACATAATAATCACACACACACACACACACACACACACACACACACACACACACACACACACACACACACACACACACACACACACACACACACACACACACACACACACACACACACACCTGTCAATGTTTGCAGATGACGCAAAATTAATGAGAAGAGTTGTGACAGACGAGGATTGTAGGATCCTCCAAGAGGACTTAAACAGGCTGCAGAGATGGTCAGGGAAATGGCAACTGGAGTTTAACACCAGTAAATGTAAAGTTATGGAAATGGGATCAGGTGACAGGAGACCAAAGGGACAGTACACAATGAAGGGGAACAGCCTACCTGTAACGATTCGAGAAAGAGACCTGGGAGTGGATGTACACCTAATCTAACTCCTGAGGCACATATAAATAGGATAACGACAGCAGCGTACTCTACACTGGCGAAAATTAGAACTTCATTCAGAAACCTAAATGAGGAAGCTTTTAGGGCACTTTACACTGCCTACGTGAGACCCGTCTTAGAGTATGCCGCGCCATCATGGAGCCCCCACCTGAAGAAACACATAAAGAAACTGGAGAAGGTTCAGAGGTTTGCGACGAGGCTTGTCCCAGAGTTACGAGGGATGGGATATGAAGAGCGGCTGAAGGAACTGAACCTAACGACACTAGAGAAAAGAAGGGAGAGAGGAGATATGATAGGGACATATAAAATACTCAGGGGAATTGACAAAGTGGAAATAGATGAAATGTTCACACGTAATAATAACAGAACGAGGGGACATGGGTGGAAACTGGAAACTCAGATGAGTCAGAGAGATGTTAGGAAGTTTTCTTTTAGCGTGAGAGTAGTAGAAAAATGGAATGCACTTGGGGAACAGGTTGTGGAAGCAAATACTATTCATACTTTTAAAACTAGGTATGATAGGGAAATGGGACAGGGGTCATTGCTGTAAACAACCGATAGCTAGAAAGGCGGGATCCAAGAGTCAATGCTCGATCCTGCAAGCACATATAGGTGAGTACATATAGGTGAGTGCACACACACACACACACACACACACACACACACACACACACACACACACACACACACACACACACACACACACACACACACACACACACACACACACACACACACACACTTGGTACTAGTTTTACATATTAATAGGATAACGACAGCAGCGTACTCTACACTGGCAAAAGTTAGAACATCATTCAGAAACCTAAGTAAGGAGGCATTTAGGGCGCTTTACACTGCCTACGTAAGGCCAGTCTTAGAGTATGCCGCCTCATCATGGAGTCCCCATCTGAAGAAGCATATAATGAAACTGGAAAAGGTTCAGAGGTTTGCAACGAGACTCGTCCCAGAGCTACGAGGGATGGGGTATGAAGAGCGCCTGAGGGAACTGTGCCTTACGACACTAGAAAGAAGAAGGGAGAGGGGGGACATGATAGGAACGTATAAGATACTCAGAGGAATTGACAGAGTGGACATAGACGAAATGTTCACACGGAATAGTAACAGAACGAGAGGACATGGATGGAAGCTTGAAACTCAGATGAGTCACAGAGATGTTAGGAAGTTTTCTTTTAGCGTGAGAGTAGTGGGGAAATGGAATGCACTTCAGGAACAGGTTGTGGAAGCAAATACTATTCATAATTTTCACACACATAATAATCACACACACACACACACACACACACACACACACACACACACACACACACACACACACACAGTGTGTCCCTAACCTGCATACCATGCAAGCTGATGTAGAAGATTGTGCGAAAAAAACTAGTGGAGCATCTGGAGCGAAGGAACTTTGTAACACAGCATCAACATGGGTTCAGGGATGGCAGGTCCTGCCTCACAGGGTTACTTGAATTCTACGACCAGGCAACAAAAATAAGGCAAGAAAGAGAAGGGTGGGCAGACTGCATATTTTTGGATTGTCAGAAAGCCTTTGATACAGTGCCACACAAGAGGCTAGTGCGAAAGTTGGAGATGCAGGCTGGAGTGAGAGGGAAGGTACTCCGGTGGATAGAGGAATACCTAAGCAACAGGAGACAACGAGTCTGTGTGAGGGGTGAGGTCTCAGATTGGCGAGACGTCACAAGTGGAGTCCCGCAGGGGTCAGTCCTTGGACCTATACTGTTTCTGGTATATGTAAATGATCTCCCAGAGGGTATAGATTCGTTCCTCTCAATGTTTGCCGACGATGCAAAAATTATGAGGAGGATTGAAACAGAGGATGATAGTAGGAGGCTACAAGATGACCTGGATAGACTGAGTGAATGGTCCAACAAATGGCTGTTGAAGTTCAACCCGAGTAAATGCAAAGTAATGAAACTAGGCAGTGGAAACAGGAGGCCAGGCACAGGATACAGAATAGGAGATGAAGTACTTAATGAAACAGACAGAGAGAAAGATCTAGGAGTTGATATCACACCAAACCTGTCTCCTGAAGCCCACATAAAGAGAATAACGTCTGCGGCATATGCGAGGCTGGCTAACATCAGAACGGCGTTCAGGAACCTGTGTAAGGAATCATTCAGAATCTTGTACACCACATATGTAAGACCAATCCTGGAGTATGCGGCCCCAGCATGGAGCCCGTACCTTGTCAAGCACAAGACGAAGCTGGAAAAAGTCCAAAGGTATGCTACTAGACTAGTCCCAGAACTAAGAGGCATGAGTTATGAGGAAAGGCTGCGGGAAATGCACCTCACGACACTGGAAGACAGAAGAGTAAGGGGGGACATGATCACAACCTACAAAATCCTCAGGGGAATCGACCGGGTAAACAAGGATGAACTTTTCAACACTGGTGGGACGCGAACAAGGGGACACAGGTGGAAGCTGAGTACCCAAATGAGCCACAGAGACGTTAGAAAGAACTTTTTCAGTGTCAGAGTAGTTAGCAAATGGAATGCATTAGGAAGTGATGTGGTGGAGTCTGACTCCATTCACAGTTTCAAATGTAGATATGATAGAGCCCAATAGGCTCAGGAATCTGTACACCAGTTGATTGACGGTTGAGAGGCGGGACCAAAGAGCCAGAGCTCAACCCCCGCAAGCACAATTAGGTGAGTACACACACACACACACACACACACACACATGTCAATGTTTGCAGATGACGCAAAATTAATGAGAAGAGTTGTCACAGACGAGGATTGTAGGATCCTCCAAGAGGACTTAAACAGGCTGCAGAGATGGTCAGGGAAATGGCTACTGGAGTTTAACACCAGTAAATGTAAAGTTATGGAAATGGGATCAGGTGACAGGAGACCAAAGGGACAGTACACAATGAAGGGGAACAGCCTACCTGTAACGATTCGAGAAAGAGACCTGGGAGTGGATGTGACACCTAATCTAACTCCTGAGGCACATATAAATAGGATAACGACAGCAGCGTACTCTACACTGGCGAAAATTAGAACTTCATTCAGAAACCTAAATGAGGAAGCTTTTAGGGCACTTTACACTGCCTACGTGAGACCCGTCTTAGAGTATGCCGCGCCATCATGGAGCCCCCACCTGAAGAAACACATAAAGAAACTGGAGAAGGTTCAGAGGTTTGCGACGAGGCTTGTCCCAGAGTTACGAGGGATGGGATATGAAGAGCGGCTGAAGGAACTGAACCTAACGACACTAGAGAAAAGAAGGGAGAGAGGAGATATGATAGGGACATATAAAATACTCAGGGGAATTGACAAAGTGGAAATAGATGAAATGTTCACACGTAATAATAACAGAACGAGGGGACATGGGTGGAAACTGGAAACTCAGATGAGTCACAGAGATGTTAGGAAGTTTTCTTTTAGCGTGAGAGTAGTAGAAAAATGGAATGCACTTGGGGAACAGGTTGTGAAAGCAAATACTATTCATACTTTTAAAACTAGGTATGATAGGGAAATGGGACAGGAGTCATTGCTGTAAACAACCGATAGCTAGAAAGGCGGGATCCAAGAGTCAATGCTCGATCCTGCAAGCACATATAGGTGAGTACACACACACACACACACACACACACACAAACACACACACACACACACACACACACACACACACACACACACACACACACACACACACACACACACTTGGTACTAGTTTTACATATTAATAGGATAACGACAGCAGCGTACTCTACACTGGCAAAGGTTAGAACATCATTCAGAAACCTAAGTAAGGAGGCATTTAGGGCGCTTTACACTGCCTACGTAAGGCCAGTCTTAGAGTATGCCGCCTCATCATGGAGTCCCCATCTGAAGAAGCATATAATGAAACTGGAAAAGGTTCAGAGGTTTGCAACGAGACTCGTCCCAGAGCTACGAGGGATGGGGTATGAAGAGCGCCTGAGGGAACTGTGCCTTACGACACTAGAAAGAAGAAGGGAGAGGGGGGACATGATAGGAACGTATAAGATACTCAGAGGAATTGACAGAGTGGACATAGACGAAATGTTCACACGGAATAGTAACAGAACGAGAGGGCATGGATGGAAGCTTGAAACTCAGATGAGTCACAGAGATGTTAGGAAGTTTTCTTTTAGCGTGAGAGTAGTGGGGAAATGGAATGCACTTCAGGAACAGGTTGTGGAAGCAAATACTATTCATAATTTTCACACACATAATAATCACACACACACACACACACACACACACACACACACACACACACACACACACACACACACACACACACACACACACACACACACACACACACACACACACACACACACACACACACACACACACGTCAATGTTTGCAGATGACGCAAAATTAATGAGAAGAGTTGTGACAGACGAGGATTGTAGGATCCTCCAAGAGGACTTAAACAGGCTGCAGAGATGGTCAGGGAAATGGCTACTGGAGTTTAACACCAGTAAATGTAAAGTTATGGAAATGGGATCAGGTGACAGGAGACCAAAGGGACAGTACACAATGAAGGGGATGAGCCTACCTGTAACGATTCGAGAAAGAGACCTGGGAGTGGATGTACACCTAATCTAACTCCTGAGGCACATATAAATAGGATAACGACAGCAGCGTACTCTACACTGGCGAAAATTAGAACTTCATTCAGAAACCTAAATGAGGAAGCTTTTAGGGCACTTTACACTGCCTACGTGAGACCCGTCTTAGAGTATGCCGTGCCATCATGGAGCCCCCACCTGAAGAAACACATAAAGAAACTGGAGAAGGTTCAGAGGTTTGCGACGAGGCTTGTCCCAGAGTTACGAGGGATGGGATATGAAGAGCGGCTGAAGGAACTGAACCTAACGACACTAGAGAAAAGAAAGGGAGAGAGGAGATATGATAGGGACATATAAAATACTCAGGGGAATTGACAAAGTGGAAATAGATGAAATGTTCACACGTAATAATAACAGAACGAGGGGACATGGGTGAAAACTGGAAACTCAGATGAGTCACAGAGATGTTAGGAAGTTTTCTTTTAGCGTGAGAGTAGTAGAAAAATGGAATGCACTTGGGGAACAGGTTGTGGAAGCAAATACTATTCATACTTTTAAAACTATGTATGATAGGGAAATGGGACAGGAGTCATTGCTGTAAACAACCGATAGCTAGAAAGGCGGGATCCAAGAGTCAATGCTCGATCCTGCAAGCACATATAGGTGAGTACATATAGGTGAGTACACACACACACACACACACACACACACACACACACACACACACACACACACACACACACACACACACACACACACACACACACACACACACACACACACTTGGTACTAGTTTTACATATTAATAGGATAACGACAGCAGCGTACTCTACACTGGCAAAAGTTAGAACATCATTCAGAAACCTAAGTAAGGAGGCATTTAGGGCGCTTTACACTGCCTACGTAAGGCCAGTCTTAGAGTATGCCGCCTCATCATGGAGTCCCCATCTGAAGAAGCATATAATGAAACTGGAAAAGGTTCAGAGGTTTGCAACGAGACTCGTCCCAGAGCTACGAGGGATGGGGTATGAAGAGCGCCTGAGGGAACTGTGCCTTACGACACTAGAAAGAAGAAGGGAGAGGGGGGACATGATAGGAACGTATAAGATACTCAGAGGAATTGACAGAGTGGACATAGACGAAATGTTCACACGGAATAGTAACAGAACGAGAGGACATGGATGGAAGCTTGAAACTCAGATGAGTCACAGAGATGTTAGGAAGTTTTCTTTTAGCGTGAGAGTAGTGGGGAAATGGAATGCACTTCAGGAACAGGTTGTGGAAGCAAATACTATTCATAATTTTCACACACATAATAATCACACACACACACACACACACACACACACACACACACACACACACACACGCACACACACACACACACACACACACACACACACACACACACACACACACACACACACACACACATGTCAATGTTTGCAGATGACGCAAAATTAATGAGAAGAGTTGTGACAGACGAGGATTGTAGGATCCTCCAAGAGGACTTAAACAGGCTGCAGAGATGGTCAGGGAAATGGCTACTGGAGTTTAACACCAGTAAATGTAAAGTTATATAAATGGGATCAGGTGACAGGAGACCAAAGGGACAGTACACAATGAAGGGGAACAGCCTACCTGTAACGATTCGAGAAAGAGACCTGGGAGTGGATGTGACACCTAATCTAACTCCTGAGGCACATATAAATAGGATAACGACAGCAGCGTACTCTACACTGGCGAAAATTAGAACTTCATTCAGAAACCTAAATGAGGAAGCTTTTAGGGCACTTTACACTGCCTACGTGAGACCCGTCTTAGAGTATGCCGCGCCATCATGGAGCCCCCACCTGAAGAAACACATAAAGAAACTGGAGAAGGTTCAGAGGTTTGCGACGAGGCTTGTCCCAGAGTTACGAGGGATGGGATATGAAGAGCGGCTGAAGGAACTGAACCTAACGACACTAGAGAAAAGAAGGGAGAGAGGAGATATGATAGGGACATATAAAATACTCAGGGGAATTGACAAAGTGGAAATAGATGAAATGTTCACACGTAATAATAACAGAACGAGGGGACATGGGTGGAAACTGGAAACTCAGATGAGTCACAGAGATGTTAGGAAGTTTTCTTTTAGCGTGAGAGTAGTAGAAAAATGGAATGCACTTGGGGAACAGGTTGTGAAAGCAAATACTATTCATACTTTTAAAACTAGGTATGATAGGGAAATGGGACAGGAGTCATTGCTGTAAACAACCGATAGCTAGAAAGGCGGGATCCAAGAGTCAATGCTCGATCCTGCAAGCACATATAGGTGAGTACATATAGGTGAGTACACACACACACACACACACACACACACACACACACACACACACACACACACACACACACACACACACACACACACTTGGTACTAGTTTTACATATTAATAGGATAACGACAGCAGCGTACTCTACACTGGCAAAAGTTAGAACATCATTCAGAAACCTAAGTAAGGAGGCATTTAGGGCGCTTTACACTGTCTACGTAAGGCCAGTCTTAGAGTATGCCGCCTCATCATGGAGTCCCCATCTGAAGAAGCATATAATGAAACTGGAAAAGGTTCAGAGGTTTGCAACGAGACTCGTCCCAGAGCTACGAGGGATGGGGTATGAAGAGCGCCTGAGGGAACTGTGCCTTACGACACTAGAAAGAAGAAGGGAGAGGGGGGACATGATAGAAACGTATAAGATACTCAGAGGAATTGACAGAGTGGACATAGACGAAATGTTCACACGGAATAGTAACAGAACGAGAGGACATGGATGGAAGCTTGAAACTCAGATGAGTCACAGAGATGTTAGGAAGTTTTCTTTTAGCGTGAGAGTAGTGGGGAAATGGAATGCACTTCAGGAACAGGTTGTGGAAGCAAATACTATTCATAATTTTCACACACATAATAATCACACACACACACACACACACACACACACACACACACACACACACACACACACACACACACACACACACACACACACACACACACACACACACACACACACACACACACACACACACACACACACATGTCAATGTTTGCAGATGACGCAAAATTAATGAGAAGAGTTGTGACAGACGAGGATTGTAGGATCCTCCAAGAGGACTTAAACAGGCTGCAGAGATGGTCAGGGAAATGGCTACTGGAGTTTAACACCAGTAAATGTAAAGTTATGGAAATGGGATCAGGTGACAGGAGACCAAAGGGACAGTACACAATGAAGGGGAACAGCCTACCTGTAACGATTCGAGAAAGAGACCTGGGAGTGGATGTGACACCTAATCTAACTCCTGAGGCACATATAAATAGGATAACGACAGCAGCGTACTCTACACTGGCGAAAATTAGAACTTCATTCAGAAACCTAAATGAGGAAGCTTTTAGGGCACTTTACACTGCCTACGTGAGACCCGTCTTAGAGTATGCCGCGCCATCATGGAGCCCCCACCTGAAGAAACACATAAAGAAACTGGAGAAGGTTCAGAGGTTTGCGACGAGGCTTGTCCCAGAGTTACGAGGGATGGGATATGAAGAGCGGCTGAAGGAACTGAACCTAACGACACTAGAGAAAAGAAGGGAGAGAGGAGATATGATAGGGACATATAAAATACTCAGGGGAATTGACAAAGTGGAAATAGATGAAATGTTCACACGTAATAATAACAGAACGAGGGGACATGGGTGGAAACTGGAAACTCAGATGAGTCACAGAGATGTTAGGAAGTTTTCTTTTAGCGTGAGAGTAGTAGAAAAATGGAATGCACTTGGGGAACAGGTTGTGAAAGCAAATACTATTCATACTTTTAAAACTAGGTATGATAGGGAAATGGGACAGGAGTCATTGCTGTAAACAACCGATAGCTAGAAAGGCGGGATCCAAGAGTCAATGCTCGATCCTGCAAGCACATATAGGTGAGTACATATAGGTGAGTACACACACACACACACACACACACACACACACACACACACACACACACACACACACACACACACACACACACACACACACACACACACACACACTTGGTACTAGTTTTACATATTAATAGGATAACGACAGCAGCGTACTCTACACTGGCAAAAGTTAGAACATCATTCAGAAACCTAAGTAAGGAGGCATTTAGGGCGCTTTACACTGCCTACGTAAGGCCAGTCTTAGAGTATGCCGCCTCATCATGGAGTCCCCATCTGAAGAAGCATATAATGAAACTGGAAAAGGTTCAGAGGTTTGCAACGAGACTCGTCCCAGAGCTACGAGGGATGGGGTATGAAGAGCGCCTGAGGGAACTGTGCCTTACGACACTAGAAAGAAGAAGGGAGAGGGGGGACATGATAGGAACGTATTAAATACTCAGAGGAATTGACAGAGTGGACATAGACGAAATGTTCACACGGAATAGTAACAGAACGAGAGGACATGGATGGAAGCTTGAAACTCAGATGAGTCACAGAGATGTTAGGAAGTTTTCTTTTAGCGTGAGAGTAGTGGGGAAATGGAATGCACTTCAGGAACAGGTTGTGGAAGCAAATACTATTCATAATTTTCACACACATAATAATCACACACACACACACACACACACACACACACACACACACACACACACACACACACACACACACACACAGATTTTGCAGATGACGCAAAATTAATGAGAAGAGTTGTGACAGACGAGGATTGTAGGATCCTCCAAGAGGACTTAAACAGGCTGCAGAGATGGTCAGGGAAATGGCTACTGGAGTTTAACACCAGTAAATGTAAAGTTATGGAAATGGGATCAGGTGACAGGAGACCAAAGGGACAGTACACAATGAAGGGGAACAGCCTACCTGTAACGATTCGAGAAAGAGACCTGGGAGTGGATGTGACACCTAATCTAACTCCTGAGGCACATATAAATAGGATAACGACAGCAGCGTACTCTACACTGGCGAAAATTAGAACTTCATTCAGAAACCTAAATGAGGAAGCTTTTAGGGCACTTTACACTGCCTACGTGAGACCCGTCTTAGAGTATGCCGCGCCATCATGGAGCCCCCACCTGAAGAAACACATAAAGAAACTGGAGAAGGTTCAGAGGTTTGCGACGAGGCTTGTCCCAGAGTTACGAGGGATGGGATATGAAGAGCGGCTGAAGGAACTGAACCTAACGACACTAGAGAAAAGAAGGGAGAGAGGAGATATGATAGGGACATACAAAATACTCAGGGGAATTGACAAAGTGGAAATAGATGAAATGTTCACACGTAATAATAACAGAACGAGGGGACATGGGTGAAAACTGGAAACTCAGATGAGTCACAGAGATGTTAGGAAGTTTTCTTTTAGCGTGAGAGTAGTAGAAAAATGGAATGCACTTGGGGAACAGGTTGTGGAAGCAAATACTATTCATACTTTTAAAACTAGGTATGATAGGGAAATGGGACAGGAGTCATTGCTGTAAACAACCGATAGCTAGAAAGGCGGGATCCAAGAGTCAATGCTCGATCCTGCAAGCACATATAGGTGAGTACATATAGGTGAGTACACACACACACACACACACACACACACACACACACACACACACACACACACACACACACACACACACACACACACACATACACACACACACACACACTTGGTACTAGTTTTACATATTAATAGCATAACGACAGCAGCGTACTCTACACTGGCAAAAGTTAGAACATCATTCAGAAACCTAAGTAAGGAGGCATTTAGGGCGCTTTACACTGCCTACGTAAGGCCAGTCTTAGAGTATGCCGCCTCATCATGGAGTCCCCATCTGAAGAAGCATATAATGAAACTGGAAAAGGTTCAGAGGTTTGCAACGAGACTCGTCCCAGAGCTACGAGGGATGGGGTATGAAGAGCGCCTGAGGGAACTGTGCCTTACGACACTAGAAAGAAGAAGGGAGAGGGGGGACATGATAGGAACGTATAAGAAACTCAGAGGAATTGACAGAGTGGACATAGACGAAATGTTCACACGGAATAGTAACAGAACGAGAGGACATGGATGGAAGCTTGAAACTCAGATGAGTCACAGAGATGTTAGGAAGTTTTCTTTTAGCGTGAGAGTAGTGGGGAAATGGAATGTACTTCAGGAACAGGTTGTGGAAGCAAATACTATTCATAATTTTCACACACATAATAATCACACACACACACACACACACACACACACACACACACACACACACACACACACACACACACACACACACACACACACACACACACACACACACACACACATACACACACACACACACACACACACACACACACACACATGTCAATGTTTGCAGATGACGCAAAATTAATGAGAAGAGTTGTGACAGACGAGGATTGTAGGATCCTCCAAGAGGACTTAAACAGGCTGCAGAGATGGTCAGGGAAATGGCTACTGGAGTTTAACACCAGTAAATGTAAAGTTATGGAAATGGGATCAGGTGACAGGAGACCAAAGGGACAGTACACAATGAAGGGGAACAGCCTACCTGTAACGATTCGAGAAAGAGACCTGGGAGTGGATGTGACACCTAATCTAACTCCTGAGGCACATATAAATAGGATAACGACGGCAGCGTACTCTACACTGGCGAAAATTAGAACTTCATTCAGAAACCTAAATGAGGAAGCTTTTAGGGCACTTTACACTGCCTACGTGAGACCTGTCTTAGAGTATGCCGCGCCATCATGGAGCCCCCACCTGAAGAAACACATAAAGAAACTGGAGAAGGTTCAGAGGTTTGCGACGAGGCTTGTCCCAGAGTTACGAGGGATGGGATATGAAGAGCGGCTGAAGGAACTGAACCTAACGACACTAGAGAAAAGAAGGGAGAGAGGAGATATGATAGGGACATATAAAATACTCAGGGGAATTGACAAAGTGGAAATAGATGAAATGTTCACACGTAATAATAACAGAACGAGGGGACATGGGTGGAAACTGGAAACTCAGATGAGACACAGAGATGTTAGGAAGTTTTCTTTTAGCGTGAGAGTAGTAGAAAAATGGAATGCACTTGGGGAACAGGTTGTGGAAGCAAATACTATTCATACTTTTAAAACTAGGTATGATAGGGAAATGGGACAGGAGTCATTGCTGTAAACAACCGATAACTAGAAAGGCGGGATCCAAGAGTCAATGCTCGATCCTGCAAGCACATATAGGTGAGTACATATAGGTGAGTACACACACACACACACACACACACACACACACACACACACACACACACACACACACACACACACACACACACACACACACACACACACACACACACACACACACACTTGGTACTAGTTTTACATATTAATAGGCTAACGACAGCAGCGTACTCTACACTGGCAAAAGTTAGAACATCATTCAGAAACCTAAGTAAGGAGGCATTTAGGGCGCTTTACACTGCCTACGTAAGGCCAGTCTTAGAGTATGCCGCCTCATCATGGAGTCCCCATCTGAAGAAGCATATAATGAAACTGGAAAAGGTTCAGAGGTTTGCAACGAGACTCGTCCCAGAGCTACGAGGGATGGGGTATGAAGAGCGCCTGAGGGAACTGTGCCTTACGACACTAGAAAGAAGAAGGGAGAGGGGGGACATGATAGGAACGTATAAGATACTCAGAGGAATTGACAGAGTGGACATAGACGAAATGTTCACACGGAATAGTAACAGAACGAGAGGACATGGATGGAAGCTTGAAACTCAGATGAGTCACAGAGATGTTAGGAAGTTTTCTTTTAGCGTGAGAGTAGTGGGGAAATGGAATGCACTTCAGGAACAGGTTGTGGAAGCAAATACTATTCATAATTTTCACACACATAATAATCACACACACACACACACACACACACACACACACACACACACACACACACACACACACACACACACACACACACACACACACACACACACACACACACACACACACATGTCAATGTTTGCAGATGACGCAAAATTAATGAGAAGAGTTGTGACAGACGAGGATTGTAGGATCCTCCAAGAGGACTTAAACAGGCTGCAGAGATGGTCAGGGAAATGGCTACTGGAGTTTAACACCAGTAAATGTAAAGTTATGGAAATGGGATCAGGTGACAGGAGACCAAAGGGACAGTACACAATGAAGGGGAACAGCCTACCTGTAACGATTGGAGAAAGAGACCTGGGAGTGGATGTGACACCTAATCTAACTCCTGAGGCACATATAAATAGGATAACGACAGCAGCGTACTCTACACTGGCGAAAATTAGAACTTCATTCAGAAACCTAAATGAGGAAGCTTTTAGGGCACTTTACACTGCCTACGTGAGACCCGTCTTAGAGTATGCCGCGCCATCATGGAGCCCCCACCTGAAGAAACACATAAAGAAACTGGAGAAGGTTCAGAGGTTTGCGACGAGGCTTGTCCCAGAGTTACGAGGGATGTGATATGAAGAGCGGCTGAAGGAACTGAACCTAACGACACTAGAGAAAAGAAGGGAGAGAGGAGATATGATAGGGACATATAAAATACTCAGGGGAATTGACAAAGTGGAAATAGATGAAATGTTCACACGTAATAATAACAGAACGAGGGGACATGGGTGGAAACTGGAAACTCAGATGAGTCACAGAGATGTTAGGAAGTTTTCGTTTAGCGTGAGAGTAGTAGAAAAATGGAATGCACTTGGGGAACAGGTTGTGGAAGCAAATACTATTCATACTTTTAAAACTAGGTATGATAGGGAAATGGGACAGGAGTCATTGCTGTAAACAACCGATAGCTAGAAAGGCGGGATCCAAGAGTCAATGCTCGATCCTGCAAGCACATTTAGGTGAGTACATATAGGTGAGTACACACACACACACACACACACACACACACACACACACACACACACACACACACACACACACACACACACTTGGTACTAGTTTTACATATTAATAGGATAACGACAGCAGCGTACTCTACACTGGCAAAAGTTAGAACATCATTCAGAAACCTAAGTAAGGAGGCATTTAGGGCGCTTTACACTGCCTACGTAAGGCCAGTCTTAGAGTATGCCGCCTCATCATGGAGTCCCCATCTGAAGAAGCATATAATGAAACTGGAAAAGGTTCAGAGGTTTGCAACGAGACTCGTCCCAGAGCTACGAGGGATGGGGTATGAAGAGCGCCTGAGGGAACTGTGCCTTACGACACTAGAAAGAAGAAGGGAGAGGGGGGACATGATAGGAACGTATAAGATACTCAGAGGAATTGACAGAGTGGACATAGACGAAATGTTCACACGGAATAGTAACAGAACGAGAGGACAAGGATGGAAGCTTTAAACTCAGATGAGTCACAGAGATGTTAGGAAGTTTTCTTTTAGCGTGAGAGTAGTGGGGAAATGGAATGCACTTCAGGAACAGGTTGTGGAAGCAAATACTATTCATAATTTTCACACACATAATAATCACACACATAATAATCACACACACACACACACACACACACACACACACACACACACACACACACACACACACACACACACACATGTCAATGTTTGCAGATGACGCAAAATTAATGAGAAGAGTTGTGACAGACGAGGATTGTAGGATCCTCCAAGAGGACTTAAACAGGCTGCAGAGATGGTCAGGGAAATGGCTTCTGGAGTTTGCCACCAGTAAATGTAAAGTTATGGAAATGGGATCAGGTGACAGGAGACCAAAGGGACAGTACACAATGAAGGGGAACAGCCTACCTGTAACGATTCGAGAAAGAGACCTGGGAGTGGATGTGACACCTAATCTAACTCCTGAGGCACATATAAATAGGATAACGACAGCAGCGTACTCTACACTGGCGAAAATTAGAACTTCATTCAGAAACCTAAATGAGGAAGCTTTTAGGGCACTTTACACTGCCTACGTGAGACCCGTCTTAGAGTATGCCGCGCCATCATGGAGCCCCCACCTGAAGAAACACATAAAGAAACTGGAGAAGGTTCAGAGGTTTGCGACGAGGCTTGTCCCAGAGTTACGAGGGATGGGATATGAAGAGCGGCTGAAGGAACTGAACCTAACGACACTAGAGAAAAGAAGGGAGAGAGGAGATATGATAGGGCCATATAAAATACTCAGGGGAATTGACAAAGTGGAAATAGATGAAATGTTCACACGTAATAATAACAGAACGAGGGGACATGGGTGGAAACTGGAAACTCAGATGAGTCACAGAGATGTTAGGAAGTTTTCTTTTAGCGTGAGAGTAGTAGAAAAATGGAATGCACTTGGGGAACAGGTTGTGGAAGCAAATACTATTCATACTTTTAAAACTAGGTATGATAGGGAAATGGGACAGGAGTCATTGCTGTAAACAACCGATAGCTAGAAAGGCGGGATCCAAGAGTCAATGCTCGATCCTGCAAGCACATATAGGTGAGTACATATAGGTGAGTACACACACACACACACACACACACACACACACACACACACACACACACACACACACACACACACACACACACACACACACTTGGTACTAGTTTTACATATTAATAGGATAACGACAGCAGCGTACTCTACACTGGCAAAAGTTAGAACATCATTCAGAAACCTAAGTAAGGAGGCATTTAGGGCGCTTTACACTGCCTACGTAAGGCCAGTCTTAGAGTATGCCGCCTCATCATGGAGTCCCCATCTGAAGAAGCATATAATGAAACTGGAAAAGGTTCAGAGGTTTGCAACGAGACTCGTCCCAGAGCTACGAGGGATGGGGTATGAAGAGCGCCTTAGGGAACTGTGCCTTACGACACTAGAAAGAAGAAGGGAGAGGGGGGACATGATAGGAACGTATAAGATACTCAGAGGAATTGACAGAGTGGACATAGACGAAATGTTCACACGGAATAGTAACAGAACGAGAGGACATGGATGGAAGCTTGAAACTCAGATGAGTCACAGAGATGTTAGGAAGTTTTCTTTTAGCGTGAGAGTAGTGGGGAAATGGAATGCACTTCAGGAACAGGTTGTGGAAGCAAATACTATTCATAATTTTCACACACATAATAATCACACACACACACACACACACACACACACACACACACACACACACACACACACACACACACACACACACACACACACACACACATGTCAATGTTTGCAGATGACGCAAAATTAATGAGAAGAGTTGTGACAGACGAGGATTGTAGGATCCTCCAAGAGGACTTAAACAGGCTGCAGAGATGGTCAGGGAAATGGCTACTGGAGTTTAACACCAGTAAATGTAAAGTTATGGAAATGGGATCAGGTGACAGGAGACCAAAGGGACAGTACACAATGAAGGGGAACAGCCTACCTGTAACGATTCGAGAAAGAGACCTGGGAGTGGATGTGACACCTAATCTAACTCCTGAGGCACATATAAATAGGATAACGACAGCTGCGTACTCTACACTGGCGAAAATTAGAACTTCATTCAGAAACCTAAATGAGGAAGCTTTTAGGGCACTTTACACTGCCTACGTGAGACCCGTCTTAGAGTATGCCGCGCCATCATGGAGCCCCCACCTGAAGAAACACATAAAGAAACTGGAGAAGGTTCAGAGGTTTGCGACGAGGCTTGTCCCAGATTTACGAGGGATGGGATATGAAGAGCGGCTGAAGGAACTGAACCTAACGACACTAGAGAAAAGAAGGGAGAGAGGAGATATTATAGGGACATATAAAATACTCAGGGGAATTGACAAAGTGGAAATAGATGAAATGTTCACACGTAATAATAACAGAACGAGGGGACATGGGTGGAAACTGGAAACTCAGATGAGTCACAGAGATGTTAGGAAGTTTTCTTTTAGCGTGAGAGTAGTAGAAAAATGGAATGCACTTGGGGAACAGGTTGTGGAAGCAAATACTATTCATACTTTTAAAACTAGGTATGATAGGGAAATGGGACAGGAGTCATTGCTGTAAACAACCGATAGCTAGAAAGGCGGGATCCAAGAGTCAATGCTCGATCCTGCAAGCACATATAGGTGAGTACATATAGGTGAGTACACACACACACACACACACACACACACACACACACACACACACACACACACACACACACACACACACTTGGTACTAGTTTTACATATTAATAGGATAACGACAGCAGCGTACTCTACACTGGCAAAAGTTAGAACATCATTCAGAAACCTAAGTAAGGAGGCATTTAGGGCGCTTTACACTGCCTACGTAAGGCCAGTCTTAGAGTATGCCGCCTCATCATGGAGTCCCCATCTGAAGAAGCATATAATGAAACTGGAAAAGGTTCAGAGGTTTGCAACGAGACTCGTCCCAGAGCTACGAGGGATGGGGTATGAAGAGCGCCTTAGGGAACTGTGCCTTACGACACTAGAAAGAAGAAGGGAGAGGGGGGACATGATAGGAACGTATAAGATACTCAGAGGAATTGACAGAGTGGACATAGACGAAATGTTCACACGGAATAGTAACAGAACGAGAGGACATGGATGGAAGCTTGAAACTCAGATGAGTCACAGAGATGTTAGGAAGTTTTCTTTTAGCGTGAGAGTAGTGGGGAAATGGAATGCACTTCAGGAACAGGTTGTGGAAGCAAATACTATTCATAATTTTCACACACATAATAATCACACACACACACACACACACACACACACACACACACACACACACACACACACACACACACACACACACACACACACACACACACACACACACACACACATGTCAATGTTTGCAGATGACGCAAAATTAATGAGAAGAGTTGTGACAGACGAGGATTGTAGGATCCTCCAAGAGGACTTAAACAGGCTGCAGAGATGGTCAGGGAAATGGCTACTGGAGTTTAACACCAGTAAATGTAAAGTTATGGAAATGGGATCAGGTGACAGGAGACCAAAGGGACAGTACACAATGAAGGGGAACAGCCTACCTGTAACGATTCGAGAAAGAGACCTGGGAGTGGATGTGACACCTAATCTAACTCCTGAGGCACATATAAATAGGATAACGACAGCAGCGTACTCTACACTGGCGAAAATTAGAACTTCATTCAGAAACCTAAATGAGGAAGCTTTTAGGGCACTTTACACTGCCTACGTGAGACCCGTCTTAGAGTATGCCGCGCCATCATGGAGCCCCCACCTGAAGAAACACATAAAGAAACTGGAGAAGGTTCAGAGGTTTGCGACGAGGCTTGTCCCAGATTTACGAGGGATGGGATATGAAGAGCGGCTGAAGGAACTGAACCTAACGACACTAGAGAAAAGAAGGGAGAGAGGAGATATGATAGGGACATATAAAATACTCAAGGGAATTGACAAAGTGGAAATAGATGAAATGTTCACACGTAATAATAACAGAACGAGGGGACATGGGTGGAAACTGGAAACTCAGATGAGTCACAGAGATGTTAGGAAGTTTTCTTTTAGCGTGAGAGTAGTAGAAAAATGGAATGCACTTGGGGAACAGGTTGTGGAAGCAAATACTATTCATACTTTTAAAACTAGGTATGATAGGGAAATGGGACAGGAGTCATTGCTGTAAACAACCGATAGCTAGAAAGGCGGGATCCAAGAGTCAATGCTCGATCCTGCAAGCACATATAGGTGAGTACATATAGGTGAGTACACACACACACACACACACACACACACACACACACACACACACACACACACACACACACACACACACACACACACTTGGTACTAGTTTTACATATTAATAGGATAACGACAGCAGCGTACTCTACACTGGCAAAAGTTAGAACATCATTCAGAAACCTAAGTAAGGAGGCATTTAGGGCGCTTTACACTGCCTACGTAAGGCCAGTCTTAGAGTATGCCGCCTCATCATGGAGTCCCCATCTGAAGAAGCATATAATGAAACTGGAAAAGGTTCAGAGGTTTGCAACGAGACTCGTCCCAGAGCTACGAGGGATGGGGTATGAAGAGCGCCTGAGGGAACTGTGCCTTACGACACTAGAAAGAAGAAGGGAGAGGGGGGACATGATAGGAACGTATAAGATACTCAGAGGAATTGACAGAGTGGACATAGACGAAATGTTCACACGGAATAGTAACAGAACGAGAGGACATGGATGGAAGCTTGAAACTCAGATGAGTCACAGAGATGTTAGGAAGTTTTCTTTTAGCGTGAGAGTAGTGGGGAAATGGAATGCACTTCAGGAACAGGTTGTGGAAGCAAATACTATTCATAATTTTCACACACATAATAATCACACACACACACACACACACACACACACACACACACACACACACACACACACACACACACACACACACACACAGGCGGGATCCAAGAGTCAATGCTCGATCCTGCAAGCACATATAGGTGAGTACACATATAGGTGAGTACACACACATGTCAATGTTTGCAGATGACGCAAAATTAATGAGAAGAGTTGTGACAGACGAGGATTGTAGGATCCTCCAAGAGGACTTAAACAGGCTGCAGAGATGGTCAGGGAAATGGCTACTGGAGTTTAACACCAGTAAATGTAAAGTTATGGAAATGGGATCAGGTGACAGGAGACCAAAGGGACAGTACACAATGAAGGGGAACAGCCTACCTGTAACGATTCGAGAAAGAGACCTGGGAGTGGATGTGACACCTAATCTAACTCCTGAGGCACATATAAATAGGATAACGACAGCAGCGTACTCTACACTGGCGAAAATTAGAACTTCATTCAGAAACCTAAATGAGGAAGCTTTTAGGGCACTTTACACTGCCTACGTGAGACCCGTCTTAGAGTATGCCGCGCCATCATGGAGCCCCCACCTGAAGAAACACATAAAGAAACTGGAGAAGGTTCAGAGGTTTGCGACGAGGCTTGTCCCAGAGTTACGAGGGATGTGATATGAAGAGCGGCTGAAGGAACTGAACCTAACGACACTAGAGAAAAGAAGGGAGAGAGGAGATATGATAGGGACATATAAAATACTCAGGGGAATTGACAAAGTGGAAATAGATGAAATGTTCACACGTAATAATAACAGAACGAGGGGACATGGGTGGAAACTGGAAACTCAGATGAGTCACAGAGATGTTAGGAAGTTTTCTTTTAGCGTGAGAGTAGTAGAAAAATGGAATGCACTTGGGGAACAGGTTGTGGAAGCAAATACTATTCATACTTATAAAACTAGGTATGATAGGGAAATGGGACAGGAGTCATTGCTGTAAACAACCGATAGCTAGAAAGGCGGGATCCAAGAGTCAATGCTCGATCCTGCAAGCACATATAGGTGAGTACATATAGGTGAGTACACACACACACACACACACACACACACACACACACACACACACACACACACACACACACTTGGTACTAGTTTTACATATTAATAGGATAACGACAGCAGCGTACTCTACACTGGCAAAAGTTAGAACATCATTCAGAAACCTAAGTAAGGAGGCATTTAGGGCGCTTTACACTGCCTACGTAAGGCCAGTCTTAGAGTATGCCGCCTCATCATGGAGTCCCCATCTGAAGAAGCATATAATGAAACTGGAAAAGGTTCAGAGGTTTGCAACGAGACTCGTCCCAGAGCTACGAGGGATGGGGTATGAAGAGCGCCTGAGGGAACTGTGCCTTACGACACTAGAAAGAAGAAGGGAGAGGGGGGACATGATAGGAACGTATAAGATACTCAGAGGAATTGACAGACTGGACATAGACGAAATGTTCACACGGAATAGTAACAGAACGAGAGGACATGGATGGAAGCTTGAAACTCAGATGAGTCACAGAGATGTTAGGAAGTTTTCTTTTAGCGTGAGAGTAGTGGGGAAATGGAATGCACTTCAGGAACAGGTTGTGGAAGCAAATACTATTCATAATTTTCACACACATAATAATCACACACATAATAATCACACACACACACACACACACACACACACACACACACACACACACACACACACACACACATGTCAATGTTTGCAGATGACGCAAAATTAATGAGAAGAGTTGTGACAGACGAGGATTGTAGGATCCTCCAAGAGGACTTAAACAGGCTGCAGAGATGGTCAGGGAAATGGCTACTGGAGTTTAACACCAGTAAATGTAAAGTTATGGAAATGGGATCAGGTGACAGGAGACCAAAGGGACAGTACACAATGAAGGGGAACAGCCTACCTGTAACGATTCGAGAAAGAGACCTGGGAGTGGATGTGACACCTAATCTAACTCCTGAGGCACATATAAATAGGATAACGACAGCAGCGTACTCTACACTGGCGAAAATTAGAACTTCATTCAGAAACCTAAATGAGGAAGCTTTTAGGGCACTTTACACTGCCTACGTGAGACCCGTCTTAGAGTATGCCGCGCCATCATGGAGCCCCCACCTGAAGAAACACATAAAGAAACTGGAGAAGGTTCAGAGGTTTGCGACGAGGCTTGTCCCAGAGTTACGAGGGATGGGATATGAAGAGCGGCTGAAGGAACTGAACCTAACGACACTAGAGAAAAGAAGGGAGAGAGGAGATATGATAGGGCCATATAAAATACTCAGGGGAATTGACAAAGTGGAAATAGATGAAATGTTCACACGTAATAATAACAGAACGAGGGGACATGGGTGGAAACTGGAAACTCAGATGAGTCACAGAGATGTTAGGAAGTTTTCTTTTAGCGTGAGAGTAGTAGAAAAATGGAATGCACTTGGGGAACAGGTTGTGGAAGCAAATACTATTCATACTTTTAAAACTAGGTATGATAGGGAAATGGGACAGGAGTCATTGCTGTAAACAACCGATAGCTAGAAAGGCGGGATCCAAGAGTCAATGCTCGATCCTGCAAGCACATATAGGTGAGTACATATAGGTGAGTACACACACACACACACACACACACACACACACACACACACACACACACACACACACACACACACACACACACACACACACACACACACACACACACACACACACACACACACACTTGGTACTAGTTTTACATATTAATAGGATAACGACAGCAGCGTACTCTACACTGGCAAAAGTTAGAACATCATTCAGAAACCTAAGTAAGGAGGCATTTAGGGCGCTTTACACTGCCTACGTAAGGCCAGTCTTAGAGTATGCCGCCTCATCATGGAGTCCCCATCTGAAGAAGCATATAATGAAACTGGAAAAGGTTCAGAGGTTTGCAACGAGACTCGTCCCAGAGCTACGAGGGATGGAGTATGAAGAGCGCCTGAGGGAACTGTGCCTTACGACACTAGAAAGAAGAAGGGAGAGGGGGGACATGATAGGAACGTATAAGATACTCAGAGGAATTGACAGAGTGGACATAGACGAAATGTTCACACGGAATAGTAACAGAACGAGAGGACATGGATGGAAGCTTGAAACTCAGATGAGTCACAGAGATGTTAGGAAGTTTTCTTTTAGCGTGAGAGTAGTGGGGAAATGGAATGCACTTCAGGAACAGGTTGTGGAAGCAAATACTATTCATAATTTTCACACACATAATAATCACACACACACACACACACACACACACACACACACACACACACACACACACACACACACACACACACACACACACACACACATGTCAATGTTTGCAGATGACGCAAAATTAATGAGAAGAGTTGTGACAGACGAGGATTGTAGGATCCTCCAAGAGGACTTAAACAGGCTGCAGAGATGGTCAGGGAAATGGCTACTGGAGTTTAACACCAGTAAATGTAAAGTTATGGAAATGGGATCAGGTGACAGGAGACCAAAGGGACAGTACACAATGAAGGGGAACAGCCTACCTGTAACGATTCGAGAAAGAGACCTGGGAGTGGATGTGACACCTAATCTAACTCCTGAGGCACATATAAATAGGATAACGACAGCAGCGTACTCTACACTGGCGAAAATTAGAACTTCATTCAGAAACCTAAATGAGGAAGCTTTTAGGGCACTTTACACTGCCTACGTGAGACCCGTCTTAGAGTATGCCGCGCCATCATGGAGCCCCCACCTGAAGAAACACATAAAGAAACTGGAGAAGGTTCAGAGGTTTGCGACGAGGCTTGTCCCAGAGTTACGAGGGATGGGATATGAAGAGCGGCTGAAGGAACTGAACCTAACGACACTAGAGAAAAGAAGGGAGAGAGGAGATATGATAGGGACATATAAAATACTCAGGGGAATTGACAAAGTGGAAATAGATGAAATGTTCACACGTAATAATAACAGAACGAGGGGACATGGGTGGAAACTGGAAACTCAGATGAGTCACAGAGATGTTAGGAAGTTTTCTTTTAGCGTGAGAGTAGTAGAAAAATGGAATGCACTTGGGGAACAGGTTGTGGAAGCAAATACTATTCATACTTTTAAAACTAGGTATGATAGGGAAATGGGACAGGAGTCATTGCTGTAAACAACCGATAGCTAGAAAGGCGGGATCCAAGAGTCAATGCTCGATCCTGCAAGCACATATAGGTGAGTACATATAGGTGAGTACACACACACACACACACACACACACACACACACACACACACACACACACACACACACACACACACACACACACACTTGGTACTAGTTTTACATATTAATAGGATAACGACAGCAGCGTACTCTACACTGGCAAAAGTTAGAACATCATTCAGAAACCTAAGTAAGGAGGCATTTAGGGCGCTTTACACTGCCTACGTAAGGCCAGTCTTAGAGTATGCCGCCTCATCATGGAGTCCCCATCTGAAGAAGCATATAATGAAACTGGAAAAGGTTCAGAGGTTTGCAACGAGACTCGTCCCAGAGCTACGAGGGATGGGGTATGAAGAGCGCCTGAGGGAACTGTGCCTTACGACACTAGAAAGAAGAAGGGAGAGGGGGGACATGATAGGAACGTATAAGATACTCAGAGGAATTGACAGAGTGGACATAGACGAAATGTTCACACGGAATAGTAACAGAACGAGAGGACATGGATGGAAGCTTGAAACTCAGATGAGTCACAGAGATGTTAGGAAGTTTTCTTTTAGCGTGAGAGTAGTGGGGAAATGGAATGCACTTCAGGAACAGGTTGTGGAAGCAAATACTATTCATAATTTTCACACACATAATAATCACACACACACACACACACACACACACACACACACACACACACACACACACACACACACACACACACACACACACACACAGGCGGGATCCAAGAGTCAATGCTCGATCCTGCAAGCACATATAGGTGAGTACACATATAGGTGAGTACACACACATGTCAATGTTTGCAGATGACGCAAAATTAATGAGAAGAGTTGTGACAGACGAGGATTGTAGGATCCTCCAAGAGGACTTAAACAGGCTGCAGAGATGGTCAGGGAAATGGCTACTGGAGTTTAACACCAGTAAATGTAAAGTTATGGAAATGGGATCAGGTGACAGGAGACCAAAGGGACAGTACACAATGAAGGGGAACAGCCTACCTGTAACGATTCGAGAAAGAGACCTGGGAGTGGATGTGACACCTAATCTAACTCCTGAGGCACATATAAATAGGATAACGACAGCAGCGTACTCTACACTGGCGAAAATTAGAACTTCATTCAGAAACCTAAATGAGGAAGCTTTTAGGGCACTTTACACTGCCTACGTGAGACCCGTCTTAGAGTATGCCGCGCCATCATGGAGCCCCCACCTGAAGAAACACATAAAGAAACTGGAGAAGGTTCAGAGGTTTGCGACGAGGCTTGTCCCAGAGTTACGAGGGATGTGATATGAAGAGCGGCTGAAGGAACTGAACCTAACGACACTAGAGAAAAGAAGGGAGAGAGGAGATATGATAGGGACATATAAAATACTCAGGGGAATTGACAAAGTGGAAATAGATGAAATGTTCACACGTAATAATAACAGAACGAGGGGACATGGGTGGAAACTGGAAACTCAGATGAGTCACAGAGATGTTAGGAAGTTTTCTTTTAGCGTGAGAGTAGTAGAAAAATGGAATGCACTTGGGGAACAGGTTGTGGAAGCAAATACTATTCATACTTATAAAACTAGGTATGATAGGGAAATGGGACAGGAGTCATTGCTGTAAACAACCGATAGCTAGAAAGGCGGGATCCAAGAGTCAATGCTCGATCCTGCAAGCACATATAGGTGAGTACATATAGGTGAGTACACACACACACACACACACACACACACACACACACACACACACACACACACTTGGTACTAGTTTTACATATTAATAGGATAACGACAGCAGCGTACTCTACACTGGCAAAAGTTAGAACATCATTCAGAAACCTAAGTAAGGAGGCATTTAGGGCGCTTTACACTGCCTACGTAAGGCCAGTCTTAGAGTATGCCGCCTCATCATGGAGTCCCCATCTGAAGAAGCATATAATGAAACTGGAAAAGGTTCAGAGGTTTGCAACGAGACTCGTCCCAGAGCTACGAGGGATGGGGTATGAAGAGCGCCTGAGGGAACTGTGCCTTACGACACTAGAAAGAAGAAGGGAGAGGGGGGACATGATAGGAACGTATAAGATACTCAGAGGAATTGACAGACTGGACATAGACGAAATGTTCACACGGAATAGTAACAGAACGAGAGGACATGGATGGAAGCTTGAAACTCAGATGAGTCACAGAGATGTTAGGAAGTTTTCTTTTAGCGTGAGAGTAGTGGGGAAATGGAATGCACTTCAGGAACAGGTTGTGGAAGCAAATACTATTCATAATTTTCACACACATAATAATCACACACATAATAATCACACACACACACACACACACACACACACACACACACACACACACACACACACACACACACATGTCAATGTTTGCAGATGACGCAAAATTAATGAGAAGAGTTGTGACAGACGAGGATTGTAGGATCCTCCAAGAGGACTTAAACAGGCTGCAGAGATGGTCAGGGAAATGGCTACTGGAGTTTAACACCAGTAAATGTAAAGTTATGGAAATGGGATCAGGTGACAGGAGACCAAAGGGACAGTACACAATGAAGGGGAACAGCCTACCTGTAACGATTCGAGAAAGAGACCTGGGAGTGGATGTGACACCTAATCTAACTCCTGAGGCACATATAAATAGGATAACGACAGCAGCGTACTCTACACTGGCGAAAATTAGAACTTCATTCAGAAACCTAAATGAGGAAGCTTTTAGGGCACTTTACACTGCCTACGTGAGACCCGTCTTAGAGTATGCCGCGCCATCATGGAGCCCCCACCTGAAGAAACACATAAAGAAACTGGAGAAGGTTCAGAGGTTTGCGACGAGGCTTGTCCCAGAGTTACGAGGGATGGGATATGAAGAGCGGCTGAAGGAACTGAACCTAACGACACTAGAGAAAAGAAGGGAGAGAGGAGATATGATAGGGCCATATAAAATACTCAGGGGAATTGACAAAGTGGAAATAGATGAAATGTTCACACGTAATAATAACAGAACGAGGGGACATGGGTGGAAACTGGAAACTCAGATGAGTCACAGAGATGTTAGGAAGTTTTCTTTTAGCGTGAGAGTAGTAGAAAAATGGAATGCACTTGGGGAACAGGTTGTGGAAGCAAATACTATTCATACTTTTAAAACTAGGTATGATAGGGAAATGGGACAGGAGTCATTGCTGTAAACAACCGATAGCTAGAAAGGCGGGATCCAAGAGTCAATGCTCGATCCTGCAAGCACATATAGGTGAGTACATATAGGTGAGTACACACACACACACACACACACACACACACACACACACACACACACACACACACACACACACACACACACACACACACACACACACACACACACACACACACACACACACACTTGGTACTAGTTTTACATATTAATAGGATAACGACAGCAGCGTACTCTACACTGGCAAAAGTTAGAACATCATTCAGAAACCTAAGTAAGGAGGCATTTAGGGCGCTTTACACTGCCTACGTAAGGCCAGTCTTAGAGTATGCCGCCTCATCATGGAGTCCCCATCTGAAGAAGCATATAATGAAACTGGAAAAGGTTCAGAGGTTTGCACCGAGACTCGTCCCAGAGCTACGAGGGATGGAGTATGAAGAGCGCCTGAGGGAACTGTGCCTTACGACACTAGAAAGAAGAAGGGAGAGGGGGGACATGATAGGAACGTATAAGATACTCAGAGGAATTGACAGAGTGGTGTGACGATAATCTCCTTCAAGAGATTGAGCCTGCTCTTCCCTCCAAAATTACGTCTTCACAATTATATAAAAAGACTATGGAAGAAATGTCCAACGACGACAACAACACCAGCAAGGCTTGCAAGGGTGAGCAGAAACGTATGCAGCCCGCCACCTGTTCGGACCCAAATCACCAAACTACCCGTTGATCGCTACGGCTCCGCTGATTGGTCGCCGGTCTGGCTGCACCTGCACTCGCCCCCCAATACTACCCGATGTCTGGGGTCGCCCCAACATCAGTCTTCAGAATGTTCCGTGCCTTCGTAGCCAGCACACCTCCCAGCTAGACTCTAGAGTGTACTGAGAGAGGTGGTGGCTTTAAGCCAATATTCCAGCACCTCCCACTTACTGTTGTATTGCACTTCTTGTTATTTTGCCTTAACGTAACTTTTCATTTTGTCATTTAAGAATTCTTATTATTTTGATTCATTGATTTTATTATAAGAATTTGTTTGTGCATTATTTTCATGTTTTGATTTATTTAACGTCATTAAAATTTCATTGTTAAAGTTTTACTTGTGTTTTGTGTGTCTTCTCCTTACCTTACCACAGACGAAGTTCCAGTTTTTCTATTTTTTTTTTATAACTATGTGACGAGGCCATACCCCTAGCCTTAAACAGCCGAACACCAACGCGTTACCGTCACAGTGGACATAGACGAAATGTTCACACGGAATAGTAACAGAACGAGAGGACATGGATGGAAGCTTGAAACTCAGATGAGTCACAGAGATGTTAGGAAGTTTTCTTTTAGCGTGAGAGTAGTGGGGAAATGGAATGCACTTCAGGAACAGGTTGTGGAAGCAAATACTATTCATAATTTTCACACACATAATAATCACACACACACACACACACACACACACACACACACACACACACACACACACACACACACACACACACACACACACACATGTCAATGTTTGCAGATGACGCAAAATTAATGAGAAGAGTTGTGACAGACGAGGATTGTAGGATCCTCCAAGAGGACTTAAACAGGCTGCAGAGATGGTCAGGGAAATGGCTACTGGAGTTTAACACCAGTAAATGTAAAGTTATGGAAATGGGATCAGGTGACAGGAGACCAAAGGGACAGTACACAATGAAGGGGAACAGCCTACCTGTAACGATTCGAGAAAGAGACCTGGGAGTGGATGTGACACCTAATCTAACTCCTGAGGCACATATAAATAGGATAACGACAGCAGCGTACTCTACACTGGCGAAAATTAGAACTTCATTCAGAAACCTAAATGAGGAAGCTTTTAGGGCACTTTACACTGCCTACGTGAGACCCGTCTTAGAGTATGCCGCGCCATCATGGAGCCCCCACCTGAAGAAACACATAAAGAAACTGGAGAAGGTTCAGAGGTTTGCGACGAGGCTTGTCCCAGAGTTACGAGGGATGGGATATGAAGAGCGGCTGAAGGAACTGAACCTAACGACACTAGAGAAAAGAAGGGAGAGAGGAGATATGATAGGGACATATAAAATACTCAGGGGAATTGACAAAGTGGAAATAGATGAAATGTTCACACGTAATAATAACAGAACGAGGGGACATGGGTGGAAACTGGAAACTCAGATGAGTCACAGAGATGTTAGGAAGTTTTCTTTTAGCGTGAGAGTAGTAGAAAAATGGAATGCACTTGGGGAACAGGTTGTGGAAGCAAATACTATTCATACTTTTAAAACTAGGTATGATAGGGAAATGGGACAGGAGTCATTGCTGTAAACAACCGATAGCTAGAAAGGCGGGATCCAAGAGTCAATGCTCGATCCTGCAAGCACATATAGGTGAGTACATATAGGTGAGTACACACACACACACACACACACACACACACACACACACACACACACACACACACACACACACACACACACACACACACACACTTGGTACTAGTTTTACATATTAATAGGATAACGACAGCAGCGTACTCTACACTGGCAAAAGTTAGAACATCATTCAGAAACCTAAGTAAGGAGGCATTTAGGGCGCTTTACACTGCCTACGTAAGGCCAGTCTTAGAGTATGCCGCCTCATCATGGAGTCCCCATCTGAAGAAGCATATAATGAAACTGGAAAAGGTTCAGAGGTTTGCAACGAGACTCGTCCCAGAGCTACGAGGGATGGGGTATGAAGAGCGCCTGAGGGAACTGTGCCTTACGACACTAGAAAGAAGAAGGGAGAGGGGGGACATGATAGGAACGTATAAGATACTCAGAGGAATTGACAGAGTGGACATAGACGAAATGTTCACACGGAATAGTAACAGAACGAGAGGACATGGATGGAAGCTTGAAACTCAGATGAGTCACAGAGATGTTAGGAAGTTTTCTTTTAGCGTGAGAGTAGTGGGGAAATGGAATGCACTTCAGGAACAGGTTGTGGAAGCAAATACTATTCATAATTTTCACACACATAATAATCACACACACACACACACACACACACACACACACACACACACACACACACACACACACACACACACACACACACACACACACACACACACACATGTCAATGTTTGCAGATGACGCAAAATTAATGAGAAGAGTTGTGACAGACGAGGATTGTAGGATCCTCCAAGAGGACTTAAACAGGCTGCAGAGATGGTCAGGGAAATGGCTACTGGAGTTTAACACCAGTAAATGTAAAGTTATGGAAATGGGATCAGGTGACAGGAGACCAAAGGGACAGTACACAATGAAGGGGAACAGCCTACCTGTAACGATTTGAGAAAGAGACCTGGGAGTGGATGTGACACCTAATCTAACTCCTGAGGCACATATAAATAGGATAACGACAGCAGCGTACTCTACACTGGCGAAAATTAGAACTTCATTCAGAAACCTAAATGAGGAAGCTTTTAGGGCACTTTACACTGCCTACGTGAGACCCGTCTTAGAGTATGCCGCGCCATCATGGAGCCCCCACCTGAAGAAACACATAAAGAAACTGGAGAAGGTTCAGAGGTTTGCGACGAGGCTTGTCCCAGAGTTACGAGGGATGTGATATGAAGAGCGGCTGAAGGAACTGAACCTAACGACACTAGAGAAAAGAAGGGAGAGAGGAGATATGATAGGGACATATAAAATACTCAGGGGAATTGACAAAGTGGAAATAGATGAAATGTTCACACGTAATAATAACAGAACGAGGGGACATGGGTGGAAACTGGATACTCAGATGAGTCACAGAGATGTTAGGAAGTTTTCTTTTAGCGTGAGAGTAGTAGAAAAATGGAATGCACTTGGGGAACAGGTTGTGGAAGCAAATACTATTCATACTTTTAAAACTAGGTATGATAGGGAAATGGGACAGGAGTCATTGCTGTAAACAACCGATAGCTAGAAAGGCGGGATCCAAGAGTCAATGCTCGATCCTGCAAGCACATATAGGTGAGTACATATAGGTGAGTACACACACACACACACACACACACACACACACACACACACACACACACACACACACACACACACACACACACACACACACACACACACACACACACACACACACACACACACACACACACACACACACACTTGGTACTAGTTTTACATATTAATAGGATAACGACAGCAGCGTACTCTACACTGGCAAAAGTTAGAACATCATTCAGAAACCTAAGGAAGGAGGCATTTAGGGCGCTTTACACTGCCTACGTAAGGCCAGTCTTAGAGTATGCCGCCTCATCATGGAGTCCCCATCTGAAGAAGCATATAATGAAACTGGAAAAGGTTCAGAGGTTTGCAACGAGACTCGTCCCAGAGCTCCGAGGGATGGGGTATGAAGAGCGCCTGAGGGAACTGTGCCTTACGACACTAGAAAGAAGAAGGGAGAGGGGGGACATGATAGGAACGTATAAGATACTCAGAGGAATTGACAGAGTGGACATAGACGAAATGTTCACACGGAATAGTAACAGAACGAGAGGACATGGATGGAAGCTTGAAACTCAGATGAGTCACAGAGATGTTAGGAAGTTTTCTTTTAGCGTGAGAGTAGTGGGGAAATGGAATGCACTTCAGGAACAGGTTGTGGAAGCAAATACTATTCATAATTTTCACACACATAATAATCACACACATAATAATCACACACACACACACACACACACACACACACACACACACACACACACACACATGTCAATGTTTGCAGATGACGCAAAATTAATGAGAAGAGTTGTGACAGACGAGGATTGTAGGATCCTCCAAGAGGACTTAAACAGGCTGCAGAGATGGTCAGGGAAATGGCTACTGGAGTTTAACACCAGTAAATGTAAAGTTATGGAAATGGGATCAGGTGACAGGAGACCAAAGGGACAGTACACAATGAAGGGGAACAGCCTACCTGTAACGATTCGCGAAAGAGACCTGGGAGTGGATGTGACACCTAATCTAACTCCTGAGGCACATATAAATAGGATAACGACAGCAGCGTACTCTACACTGGCGAAAATTAGAACTTCATTCAGAAACCTAAATGAGGAAGCTTTTAGGGCACTTTACACTGCCTACGTGAGACCCGTCTTAGAGTATGCCGCGCCATCATGGAGCCCCCACCTGAAGAAACACATAAAGAAACTGGAGAAGGTTCAGAGGTTTGCGACGAGGCTTGTCCCAGAGTTACGAGGGATGGGATATGAAGAGCGGCTGAAGGAACTGAACCTAACGACACTAGAGTAAAGAAGGGAGAGAGGAGATATGATAGGGACATATAAAATACTCAGGGGAATTGACAAAGTGGAAATAGATGAAATGTTCACACGTAATAATAACAGAACGAGGGGACATGGGTGGAAACTGGAAACTCAGATGAGTCACAGAGATGTTAGGAAGTTTTCTTTTAGCGTGAGAGTAGTAGAAAAATGGAATGCACTTGGGGAACAGGTTGTGGAAGCAAATACTATTCATACTTTTAAAACTAGGTATGATAGGGAAATGGGACAGGAGTCATTGCTGTAAACAACCGATAGCTAGAAAGGCGGGATCCAAGAGTCAATGCTCGATCCTGCAAGCACATATAGGTGAGTACATATAGGTGAGTACACACACACACACACACACACACACACACACACACACACACACACACACACACACACACACACACACACACACACACACACACTTGGTACTAGTTTTACATATTAATAGGATAACGACAGCAGCGTACTCTACACTGGCAAAAGTTAGAACATCATTCAGAAACCTAAGTAAGGAGGCATTTAGGGCGCTTTACACTGCCTACGTAAGGCCAGTCTTAGAGTATGCCGCCTCATCATGGAGTCCCCATCTGAAGAAGCATATAATGAAACTGGAAAAGGTTCAGAGGTTTGCAACGAGACTCGTCCCAGAGCTACGAGGGATGGGGTATGAAGAGCGCCTGAGGGAACTGTGCCTTACGACACTAGAAAGAAGAAGGGAGAGGGGGGACATGATAGGAACGTATAAGATACTCAGAGGAATTGACAGAGTGGACATAGACGAAATGTTCACACGGAATAGTAACAGAACGAGAGGACATGGATGGAAGCTTGAAACTCAGATGAGTCACAGAGATGTTAGGAAGTTTTCTTTTAGCGTGAGAGTAGTGGGGAAATGGAATGCACTTCAGGAACAGGTTGTGGAAGCAAATACTATTCATAATTTTCACACACATAATAATCACACACACACACACACACACACACACACACACACACACACACACACACACACACACACACACACACACACACACACACACACACACACATGTCAATGTTTGCAGATGACGCAAAATTAATGAAAAGAGTTGTGACAGACGAGGATTGTAGGATCCTCCAAGAGGACTTAAACAGGCTGCAGAGATAGTCAGGGAAATGGCTACTGGAGTTTAACACCAGTAAATGTAAAGTTATGGAAATGGGATCAGGTGACAGGAGACCAAAGGGACAGTACACAATGAAGGGGAACAGCCTACCTGTAACGATTTGACAAAGAGACCTGGGAGTGGATGTGACACCTAATCTAACTCCTGAGGCACATATAAATAGGATAACGACAGCAGCATACTCTACACTGGCGAAAATTAGAACTTCATTCAGAAACCTAAATGAGGAAGCTTTTAGGGCACTTTACACTGCCTACGTGAGACCCGTCTTAGAGTATGCCGCGCCATCATGGAGCCCCCACCTGAAGAAACACATAAAGAAACTGGAGAAGGTTCAGAGGTTTGCGACGAGGCTTGTCCCAGAGTTACGAGGGATGTGATATGAAGAGCGGCTGAAGGAACTGAACCTAACGACACTAGCGAAAAGAAGGGAGAGAGGAGATATGATAGGGACATATAAAATACTCAGGTGAATTGACAAAGTGGAAATAGATGAAATGTTCACACGTAATAATAACAGAACGAGGGGACATGGGTGGAAACTGGATACTCAGATGAGTCACAGAGATGTTAGGAAGTTTTCTTTTAGCGTGAGAGTAGTAGAAAAATGGAATGCACTTGGGGAACAGGTTGTGGAAGCAAATACTATTCATACTTTTAAAACTAGGTATGATAGGGAAATGGGACAGGAGTCATTGCTGTAAACAACCGATAGCTAGAAAGGCGGGATCCAAGAGTCAATGCTCGATCCTGCAAGCACATATAGGTGAGTACATATAGGTGAGTACACACACACACACACACACACACACACACACACACACACACACACACACACACACACACACACACACACACACACACACTTGGTACTAGTTTTACATATTAATAGGATAACGACAGCAGCGTACTCTACACTGGCAAAAGTTAGAACATCATTCAGAAACCTAAGTAAGGAGGCATTTAGGGCGCTTTACACTGCCTACGTAAGGCCAGTCTTAGAGTATGCCGCCTCATCATGGAGTCCCCATCTGAAGAAGCATATAATGAAACTGGAAAAGGTTCAGAGGTTTGCAACGAGACTCGTCCCAGAGCTACAAGGGATGGGGTATGAAGAGCGCCTGAGGGAACTGTGCCTTACGACACTAGAAAGAAGAAGAGAGAGGGGGGACATGATAGGAACGTATAAGAAACTCAGAGGATTTGACAGAGTGGACATAGACGAAATGTTCACACGGAATAGTAACAGAACGAGAGGACATGGTTGGAAGCTTGAAACTCAGATGAGTCACAGAGATGTTAGGAAGTTTTCTTTTAGCGTGAGAGTAGTGGGGAAATGGAATGCACTTCAGGAACAGGTTGTGGAAGCAAATACTATTCATAATTTTCACACACATAATAATCACACACACACACACACACACACACACACACACACACACACACACACACACACACACACACACACACACACACACACACACACACACACACACACACACACACACACACACACACATGTCAATGTTTGCAGATGACGCAAAATTAATGAGAAGAGTTGTGACAGACGAGGATTGTAGGATCCTCCAAGAGGACTTAAACAGGCTGCAGAGATGGTCAGGGAAATGGCTACTGGAGTTTAACACAAGTAAATGTAAAGTTATGGAAATGGGATCAGGTGACAGGAGACCAAAGGGATAGTACACAATGAAGGGGAACAGCCTACCTGTAACGAATCGAGAAAGAGACCTGGGAGTGGATGTGACACCTAATCTAACTCCTGAGGCACATATAAATAGGATAACGACAGCAGCGTACTCTACACTGGCGAAAATTAGAACTTCATTCAGAAACCTAAATGAGGAAGCTTTTAGGGCACTTTACACTGCCTACGTGAGACCCGTCTTAGAGTATGCCGCGCCATCATGGAGCCCCCACCTGAAGAAACACATAAAGAAACTGGAGAAGGTTCAGAGGTTTGCGACGAGGCTTGTCCCAGAGTTACGAGGGATGTGATATGAAGAGCGGCTGAAGGAACTGAACCTAACGACACTAGAGAAAAGAAGGGAGAGAGGAGATATGATAGGGACATATAAAATACTCAGGGGAATTGACAAAGTGGAAATAGATGAAATGTTCACACGTAATAATAACAGAACGAGGGGACATGGGTGGAAACTGGAAACTCAGATGAGTCACAGAGATGTTAGGAAGTTTTCTTTTAGCGTGAGAGTAGTAGAAAAATGGAATGCACTTGGGGAACAGGTTGTGGATGCAAATACTATTCATACTTTTAAAACTAGGTATGATAGGGAAATGGGACAGGAGTCATTGCTGTAAACAACCGATAGCTAGAAAGGCGGGATCCAAGAGTCAATGCTCGATCCTGCAAGCACATATAGGTGAGTACATATAGGTGAGTACACACACACACACACACACACACACACACACACACACACACACACACACACACACACACACACACACACACACACACACACACTTGGTACTAGTTTTACATATTAATAGGATAACGACAGCAGCGTACTCTACACTGGCAAAAGTTAGAACATCATTCAGAAACCTAAGTAAGGAGGCATTTAGGGCGCTTTACACTGCCTACGTAAGGCCAGTCTTAGAGTATGCCGCCTCATCATGGAGTCCCCATCTGAAGAAGCATATAATGAAACTGGAAAAGGTTCAGAGGTTTGCAACGAGACTCGTCCCAGAGCTACGAGGGATGGGGTATGAAGAGCGCCTGAGGGAACTGTGCCTTACGACACTAGAAAGAAGAAGGGAGAGGGGGGACATGATAGGAACGTATAAGATACTCAGAGGAATTGACAGAGTGGACATAGACGAAATGTTCACACGGAATAGTAACAGAACGAGAGGACATGGATGGAAGCTTGAAACTCAGATGAGTCACAGAGATGTTAGGAAGTTTTCTTTTAGCGTGAGAGTAGTGGGGAAATGGAATGCACTTCAGGAACAGGTTGTGGAAGCAAATATTATTCATAATTTTCACACACATAATAATCACACACACACACACACACACACACACACACACACACACACACACACACACACACACACACACACACACACACACACACACACACACACACACACACACACACACACACACACACACACACACACATGTCAATGTTTGCAGATGACGCAAAATTAATGAGAAGAGTTGTGACAGACGAGGATTGTAGGATCCTCCAAGAGGACTTAAACAGGCTGCAGAGATGGTCAGGGAAATGGCTACTGGAGTTTAACACCAGTAAATATAAAGTTATGTAAATGGGATCAGGTGACAGGAGACCAAAGGGACAGTACACAATGAAGGGGAACAGCCTACCTGTAACGATTCGAGAAAGAGACCTGGGAGTGGATGTGACACCTAATCTAACTCCTGAAGCACATATAAATAGGATAACGACGGCAGCGTACTCTACACTGGCGAAAATTAGAACTTCATTCAGAAACCTAAATGAGGAAGCTTTTAGGGCACTTTACACTGCCTACGTGAGACCCGTCTTAGAGTATGCCGCGCCATCATGGAGCCCCCACCTGAAGAAACACATAAAGAAACTGGAGAAGGTTCAGAGGTTTGCGACGAGGTTTGTCCCAGAGTTACGAGGGATGGGATATGAAGAGCGGCTGAAGGAACTGAACCTAACGACACTAGAGAAAAGAAGGGAGAGAGGAGATATGATAGGGACATATAAAATACTCAGGGGAATTGACAAAGTGGAAATAGATGAAATGTTCACACGTAATAATAACAGAACGAGGGGACATGGGTGGAAACTGGAAACTCAGATGAGTCACAGAGATGTTAGGAAGTTTTCTTTTAGCGTGAGAGTAGTAGAAAAATGGAATGCACTTGGGGAACAGGTTGTGGAAGCAAATACTATTCATACTTTTAAAACTAGGTATGATAGGGAAATGGGACAGGAGTCATTGCTGTAAACAACCGATAGCTAGAAAGGCGGGATCCAAGAGTCAATGCTCGATCCTGCAAGCACATATAGGTGAGTACATATAGGTGAGTACACACACACACACACACACACACACACACACACACACACACACACACACACACACACACACACACACACACACACACACACACACACACACTTGGTACTAGTTTTACATATTAATAGGATAACGACAGCAGCGTACTCTACACTGGCAAAAGTTAGAACATCATTCAGAAACCTAAGTAAGGAGGCATTTAGGGCGCTTTACACTGCCTACGTAAGGCCAGTCTTAGAGTATGCCGCCTCATCATGGAGTCCCCATCTGAAGAAGCATATAATGAAACTGGAAAAGGTTCAGAGGTTTGCAACGAGACTCGTCCCAGAGCTACGAGGGATGGGGTATGAAGAGCGCCTGAGGGAACTGTGCCTTACGACACTAGAAAGAAGAAGGGAGAGGGGGGACATGATAGGAACGTATAAGATACTCAGAGGAATTGACAGAGTGGACATAGACGAAATGTGCACACGGAATAGTAACAGAACGAGAGGACATGGATGGAAGCTTGAAACTCAGATGAGTCACAGAGATGTTAGGAAGTTTTCTTTTAGCGTGAGAGTAGTGGGGAAATGGAATGCACTTCAGGAACAGGTTGTGGAAGCAAATACTATTCATAATTTTCACACACACACACGCACACACACACACACACACACACACACACACACACACACACACACACACACACACACACACACACACACACACACACACACACACACACACATGTCAATGTTTGCAGATGACGCAAAATTAATGAGAAGAGTTGTGGCAGACGAGGATTGTAGGATCCTCCAAGAGGACTTAAACAGGCTGCAGAGATGGTCAGGGAAATGGCTACTGGAGTTTAACACCAGTAAATGTAAAGTTATGGAAATGGGATCAGGTAACAGGAGACCAAAGGGACAGTACACAATGAAGGGGAACAGCCTACCTGTAACGATTCGAGAAAGAGACCTGGGAGTGGATGTGACACCTAATCTAACTCCTGAGGCACATATAAATAGGATAACGACAGCAGCGTACTCTACACTGGCGAAAATTAGAACTTCATTCAGAAACCTAAATGAGGAAGCTTTTAGGGCACTTTACACTGCCTACGTGAGACCCGTCTTAGAGTATGCCGCGCCATCATGGAGCCCCCACCTGAAGAAACACATAAAGAAACTGGAGAAGGTTCAGAGGTTTGCGACGAGGCTTGTCCCAGAGTTACGAGGGATGGGATATGAAGAACGGCTGAAGGAACTGAACCTAACGACACTAGAGAAAAGAAGGGAGAGAGGAGATATGATAGGGACATATAAAATACTCAGGGGAATTGACAAAGTGGAAATAGATGAAATGTTCACACGTAATAATAACAGAACGAGGGGACATGGGTGGAAACTGGAAACTCAGATGAGTCACAGAGATGTTAGGAAGTTTTCTTTTAGCGTGAGAGTAGTAGAAAAATGGAATGCACTTGGGGAACAGGTTGTGGAAGCAAATACTATTCATACTTTTAAAACTAGGTATGATAGGGAAATGGGACAGGAGTCATTGCTGTAAACAACCGATAGCTAGAAAGGCGGGATCCAAGAGTCAATGCTCGATCCTGCAAGCACATATAGGTGAGTACATATAGGTAAGTACACACACACACACACACACACACACACACACACACACACACACACACACACACACACACACACACACACACGTACCCCAGGGAGATGGGAATGCTACTGTGGAGGGGACCACCACAACCCAGATCTCATTTGCTGAAATGCTTAAAAAGAGCCCTGAAGCTAGGTCTGCGGTTAAGGAAGTTGCCATGGAAGTGGCTTCCTCTCAGGAAGCAGCTAGATGTACTAGCCGGCTGATAGAGAGAAATAGAGCAGTAGTAGTAGCAGGCATTGAAGAACAAACAGGGACCAGACCAAAGGAGCGGAGAGACAAGGACAAAAACATGATTAAAGAGATCCTTAAAGAGCTAAGGATGGAGGGAGCTGAGCGAAATGTTGAAAAGGTTTTCAGGCTTGGAAAGTACAACAAGGACAGAGACCGAATGATAAAGGTGGTTTTCATGAGCGAAATCGCGAAAGAGGAACTGCTAGCAAGGAAGTGTTGTCTAAAAGGTGTAGAGAAGCTCAAGAAAATATTCCTGCAGAGGGATATGACAAGGGAAGAGAGAATACGGACAGCAGACGCGAGGAAGGAGCGCAGGGAGAGAGAAGGAAATCAGAGTACCACAACCCAGAACCCTACAATCCCAGAGGGAAGTGGAGAACCCTCCTCAAACAGTGCAACAGCTACAGGGATTGGGGTACCACCCCCACATTCTACCCAACAGACACCCAACCTGCCCCATCCCCTGTCAGCCCCCCACTAAGTACCCACCTAGGGCACCCTCCCCCCACCCACCCCCCTCCCCCCACTCACCCCCCTTCTTCCCCTCACCCCTCTCCCCAGGACCTCCCTTCCCCCCCATCCCCCATGCCCTCCCTTCTCCCACATGCCTTCCCGTCTCTCCCACCCCCATGCCCTCCCTTCTCCCCCTCCCCCCTAAGCCCCCCACTCTCCCCCACCCCACCTAAGTCTTCCCCTCTCCCCCACTCCCCTAAACCCTCCCCTCTTCCTCACCCACCTCAGCCCTCCCTTTTCCCCCACGCCCCCCAAGCCCTCCACCCTTTTCTCTCCCCCCAAGCCCCCCCATCTCCCCTATCCCCCACAGCCTCTCCTCCCCCCATGCTTCCCCAACCCTCCCTCTCTTACCCACCCCCTGTACCCTCCCCCTCTTATCCACCCCCTGTACCCTCCCCCTCTTATCCACCACCCCAAGCCCTCCCTCCTCCACCAATCCCCCCGTGCCAGGTCCCCCCAGCTCCCACTGACCCCAGATCCCAAAGGTCCCCCCCAGAAAAGAAGCAGAAGAGAGTCAGTTTCAGGGTGATGTACTCGAACATAGATGGGATCACAAGCAAGACAAGTGAACTAAGGGAAAGAGCACAAGAAGTTAACCCAGATGTAATCGGACTCACTGAAACAAAACTCTCTGGAATCATAACGAATGCCGTGTTTCCCCAGGAGTATACAGTAATAAGGAAAGAGAGGGAAGGTAGAGGACGCGGCGGAGTGGCCCTACTCATGAGAAGGGAATGGAGTTTTAAGGAGATGGCCATCCCGGGCTGTGAGGAGTTCAGAGACTACATAGCAGGCACCATAACAATGGGAGGACCAAGAATAGTAGTAGCAGTAATATACAACCCTCCACCAAATGACAGGAGACCCAGTCAAGAGTATGAAAACAACAACAAGGCAGTTAACACTATAATTGAGAGGGCAGCCTCTGCTGCCTGTAGAAATAGATCCCACCTGCTCATAATGGGCGACTTCAATCACGGAAAGATTGACTGGGAGAACAAGGAACCGCATGGAGGCGAGGATATGTGGAGAGCCAAACTATTGGAGGTGGTGACAAGCAACTTTTTAACGCAGCATGTCGGAGAACCCACAAGGATGAGAGGCAATGACGAACCAGCGAGACTCGACCTAGTCTTCACTCTGAACGACTCCGACATAAGAGAAATCGGTTTTGAGGACCCAGTAGGAATGAGCGACCACAGTGTACTGGTGTTTGAGTACTTGATTGAAGAAGGGTTATTGAACTCGAGGAGGGATACCGAAACCAAAAGGTTAGCATACCGAAAGGGAAACTATGAGGGGATAAGAAAATTCCTAACAGATATAGCATGGGAAACAGAGCTCAGGGGAAAGACGGCCCAAGATATGATGGATTACATCACGCAGAAGTGCAAGGACGCAGCAAACAAGTTTGTCCCAGTCCAAAAGGAAAACAGAGAAATGAAGATGAGAAACCCATGGTTTAATCAAAGATGTAGGCTAGCTAAGCAGCAAAGTAAAAGGGCATGGAGAAACTATAGGAATAACAGAACACTGGAGAGCAGAGAAAGATACCAGAATGCCAGGAATGAATATGTCAGGATGAGAAGAGAGGCAGAAACACAATACGAAAATGACATCGCAAGCAAGGCAAAGACTCAGCCTAAATTGTTGCATAGCCACATTAGGAGAAAAACAACAGTAAAGGAACAGGTTATGAGATTAAGGATAGGGGCGGAAGGATTCACTACAAATGACAAGGAAGTGTGTGAGGAATTGAATAAGAAATTCCAGGAGGTCTTCACCTTGGAACAAGGAGAAATTCCAGAGGTAAGTGAGGGAATAGCTAACCAGGAACCACTGGAAGAGTTTGAGATTACCAGTGGGGAAGTAAGGAAGTGTTTACTAGAGTTGGACGTGACGAAGGCAATAGGCCCAGATGGAATCTCCCCTTGGGTTCTAAAGGAAGGAGCAAGAGAACTGAGCCTACCACTCTCCATAGTGTATAACAAATCACTGGCAACAGGGGAACTGCCAGATATTTGGAAAGCAGCTAACGTAGTCCCGATATACAAGAAAGGGGATAGACAGGAGGCACTGAACTACAGGCCAGTGTCCCTAACCTGCATACCATGCAAGCTGATGGAGAAGATTGTGCGAAAAAAACTAGTGGAGCATCTGGAGCGAAGGAACTTTGTAACACAGCATCAACATGGGTTCAGGGATGGCAGGTCCTGCCTCACAGGGTTACTTGAATTCTACGACCAGGCAACAAAAATAAGGCAAGAAAGAGAAGGGTGGGCAGACTGCATATTTTTGGATTGTCAGAAAGCCTTTGATACAGTGCCACACAAGAGGCTAGTGCGAAAGTTGGAGATGCAGGCTGGAGTGAGAGGGAAGGTACTCCGGTGGATAGAGGAATACCTAAGCAACAGGAGACAACGAGTCTGTGTGAGGGGTGAGGTCTCAGATTGGCGAGACGTCACAAGTGGAGTCCCGCAGGGGTCAGTCCTTGGACCTATACTGTTTCTGGTATATGTAAATGATCTCCCAGAGGGTATAGATTCGTTCCTCTCAATGTTTGCCGACGATGCACAAATTATGAGGAGGATTGAAACAGAGGATGATAGTAGGAGGCTACAAGATGACCTGGATAGACTGAGGGAATGGTCCAACAAATGGCTGTTGAAGTTCAACCCGAGTAAATGCAAAGTAATGAAACTAGGCAGTGGAAACAGGAGGCCAGGCACAGGATACAGAATAGGAGATGAAGTACTTAATGAAACAGACAGAGAGAAAGATCTAGGAGTTGATATCACACCAAACCTGTCTCCTGAAGCCCACATAAAGAGAATAACGTCTGCGGCATATGCGAGGCTGGCTAACATCAGAACGGCGTTCAGGAACCTGTGTAAGGAATCATTCAGAATCTTGTACACCACATATGTAAGACCAATCCTGGAGTATGCGGCCCCAGCATGGAGCCCGTACCTTGTCAAGCACAAGACGAAGCTGGAAAAAGTCCAAAGGTGTGCTACTAGACTAGTCCCAGAACTAAGAGGCATGAGTTATGAGGAAAGGCTGCGGGAAATGCACCTCACGACACTGGAAGACAGAAGAGTAAGGGGGGACATGATCACAACCTACAAAATCCTCAGGGGAATCGACCGGGTAAACAAGGATGAACTTTTCAACACTGGTGGGACGCGAACAAGGGGACACAGGTGGAAGCTGAGTACCCAAATGAGCCACAGAGACGTTAGAAAGAACTTTTTCAGTGTCAGAGTAGTTAGCAAATGGAATGCATTAGGAAGTGATGTGGTGGAGGCTGACTCCATACACAGTTTCAAATGTAGATATGATAGAGCCCAATAGGCTCAGGAATCTGTACACCAGTTGATTGACGGTTGAGAGGAGGGACCAAAGAGCCAGAGCTCAACCCCCGCAAGCACAATTAGGTGAGTACAATTAGGTGAGTACACACACACACACACACACACACACACACACACACACACACACACACACACACACACACACACACGCACGCACGCACGCACGCACGCACGCACGCACGCACGCACGCACGCACGCACACACACACACACACACACACACACACACACACACACACACACACACACACACACACACACACACAAGGAGGTTGAAGCAGTTGAAAAACCAGACTTCAGGAGAGGACATTATGGTGACCTTAGAAATTTTTTTAGTGAGTATAATTGGACAGACTTGATGCTAGGCAAGGAAGTGAATGAGATGTATGGCAAGTTTTGTGAAATATATGATAAAGGCACAAAAAAATTTATACCAAAACAGAGATGCAGAACTAGGAAACAGGATTGGTTCAATAGAAATTGCGAGAGGGCTAGAGACCGAAAGACACAAAAATGGAATCAATACAGGAAGAGGCCGAACCCCCAAACATACCAGCGATACAAAGATGCGAGAAACAACTACACGGCAGTGAGGAGAGAGGCAGAAAGTAATTTTGAAAAAGGGATTGCGGACAAATGTAAAACAGAACCAGGTCTATTCTATAAATTCATAAACAACAAATTGCAGGTAAAGGATAATATTCAGAGGTTGAAAATGGGAAATAGATTCACGGAAGATGAAAAGGAAATGTGTGAAACACTAAACGAAAAGTTCCAAAGTGTGTTTGTACAAAATGAAATCTTTAGGGAACCAGATACAATAAGAATTCCAGAGAACAACATAGAACACATAGAGGTATCTAGAGACGACGTGGAAAAAATGCTCAAGGAGCTCGGTAAGAACAAAGCAGCTGGCCCAGATGGCGTTTCACCATGGGTTCTGAAAGAATGTGCATCTGAGCTCAGCATTCCACTTCACCTGATCTTTCAGGCATCCCTGTGTACAGGAATCGTAGCAGACGGGTGGAAACAGGCTAACATAGTTCCAATCTACAAAAGTGGCAGCAGGGAAGACCCCCTCAATTATAGACCTGTATCATTGACAAGTGTAATAGTGAAAGTATTGGAAAAACTAATCAAAACTAAATGGGTAGAACACCTAGAGAGAAATGATATAATATCAGACAGACAGTATGGTTTTCGATCTGGAAGATCCTGTGTATCGAATTTACTCAGTTTCTATGATCGAGCCACAGAGATATTACAGGAAAGAGATGGTTGGGTTGACTGCATCTATCTGGACCTAAAAAAGGCTTTCGACAGAGTTCCACATAAGAGGTTGTTCTGGAAACTGGAAAATATTGGAGGGGTGACAGGTAAGCTTCTATCATGGATGAAAAATTTTCTGACTGATAGAAAAATGAGGGCAGTAATCAGAGGCAATGTATCAGAATGGAGAAATGTCACAAGTGGAGTACCACAGGGTTCAGTTCTTGCACCAGTGATGTTTATTGTGTACATAAATGATCTACCAGTTGGTATACAGAATTATATGAACATGTTTGCTGATGATGCTAAGATAATAGGAAGGATAAGAAATTTAGATGACTGTCATGCCCTTCAAAAAGACCTGGACAAAATAAGTATATGGAGCACCACTTGGCAAATGGAATTTAATGTTAATAAATGTCATGTTATGGAATGTGGAATAGGAGAACATAGACCCCACACAACCTATATATTATGTGAGAAATCTTTAAAGAATTCTGATAAAGAAAGAGATCTAGGAGTGGTTCTAGATAGAAAACTATCACCTGAGGACCACATAAAGAATATTGTGCAAGGAGCCTATGCTATGCTTTCTAACTTCAGAATTGCATTTAAATACATGGATGGCGATATACTAAAGAAATTGTTCATGACTTTTGTTAGGCCAAAGCTAGAATATGCAGCTGTTGTGTGGTGCCCATATCTTAAGAAGCACATCAACAAACTGGAAAAGGTGCAAAGACATGCTACTAAGTGGCTCCCAGAACTGAAGGGCAAGAGCTACGAGGAGAGGTTAGAAGCATTAAATATGCCAAAACTAGAAGACAGAAGAAAAAGAGGTGATATGATCACTACATACAAAATAGTAACAGGAATTGACAAAATCGACAGGGAAGACTTCCTGAGACCTGGAACTTCAAGAACAAGAGGTCATAGATTTAAACTAGCTAAACACAGATGCCGAAGAAATATAAGAAAATTCACCTTCGCAAATAGAGTGGTAGACGGTTGGAACAAGTTAAGTGAGAAGGTGGTGGAGGCCAAGACCATCAGTAGTTTCAAAGCGTTATATGACAAAGAGTGCTGGGAAGACGGGACACCACGAGCGTAGCTCTCATCCTGTAACTACACTTAGGTAATTACACACACACACACACACACACACACACACACACACACACACACACACACACACACACACACACACACACACACACACTTGGTACTAGTTTTACATATTAATAGGATAACGACAGCAGCGTACTCTACACTGGCAAAAGTTAGAACATCATTCAGAAACCTAAGTAAGGAGGCATTTAGGGCGCTTTACACTGCCTACGTAAGGCCAGTCTTAGAGTATGCCGCCTCATCATGGAGTCCCCATCTGAAGAAGCATATAATGAAACTGGAAAAGGTTCAGAGGTTTGCTACGAGACTCGTCCCAGAGCTACGAGGGATGGGGTATGAAGAGCGCCTGAGGGAACTGTGCCTTACGACACTAGAAAGAAGAAGGGACAGGGGGGACATGATAGGAACGTATAAGATACTCAGAGGAATTGACAGAGTGGACATAGACGAAATGTTCACACGGAATAGTAACAGAACGAGAGGACATGGATGGAAGCTTGAAACTCAGATGAGTCACAGAGATGTTAGGAAGTTTTCTTTTAGCGTGAGAGTAGTGGGGAAATGGAATGCACTTCAGGAACAGGTTGTGGAAGCAAATACTATTCATAATTTTCACACACATAATAATCACACACACACACACACACACACACACACACACACACACACACACACACTCAATTCTCAGGGGAATTGACAGGGTGGACAAAGACAAACTCTTCAGCACGGGTGGGACACGAACAAGGGGACACAGGTGGAAACTTAGTACCCAGATGAGCCACAGAGACGTTAGAAAGAATTTTTTCAGTGTCAGAGTAGTTAATAAATGGAATGCACTAGGAAGTGATGTGGTGGAGGCTGACTCCATACACAGTTTCAAATGTAGGTATGATAGAGCCCAGTAGGCTCAGGAATCTGTACACCAGTTGATTGACAGTTGAGAGGCGGGACCAAAGAGCCAAAGCTCAACCCCCGCAAGCACAATTAGGTGAGTACAATTAGGTGAGTACACACACACACACACACACACACACACACACACACACACACACACACACACACACACACACACACACACACACACACACACACACACACACACACACACACACACACACACATGTCAATGTTTGCAGATGACGCAAAATTAATGAGAAGAGTTGTGACAGACGAGGATTGTAGGATCCTCCAAGAGGACTTAAACAGGCTGCAGAGATGGTCAGGGAAATGTCTACTGGAGTTTAACACCAGTAAATGTAAAGTTATGGAAATGGGATCAGGTGACAGGAGACCAAAGGGACAGTACACAATGAAGGGGAACAGCCTACCTGTAACGATTCGAGAAAGAGACCTGGGAGTGGATGTGACACCTAATCTAACTCCTGAGGCACATATAAATAGGATAACGACAGCAGCGTACTCTACACTGGCGAAAATTAGAACTTCATTCAGAAACCTAAATGAGGAAGCTTTTAGGGCACTTTACACTGCCTACGTGAGACCCGTCTTAGAGTATGCCGCGCCATCATGGGGCCCCCACCTGAAGAAACACATAAAGAAACTGGAGAAGGTTCAGAGGTTTGCGACGAGGCTTGTTCCAGAGTTACGAGGGATGGGATATGAAGAGCGGCTGAAGGAACTGAACCTAACGACACTAGAGAAAAGAAGGGAGAGAGGAGATATGATAGGGACATATAAAATACTCAGGGGAATTGACAAAGTGGAAATAGATGAAATGTTCACACGTAATAATAACAGAACGAGGGGACATGGGTGGAAACTGGAAACTCAGATGAGTCACAGAGATGTTAGGAAGTTTTCTTTTAGCGTGAGAGTAGTAGAAAAATGGAATGCACTTGGGGAACAGGTTGTGGAAGCAAATACTATTCATACTTTTAAAACTAGGTATGATAGGGAAATGGGACAGGAGTCATTGCTGTAAACAACCGATAGCTAGAAAGGCGGGATCCAAGAGTCAATGCTCGATCCTGCAAGCACATATAGGTGAGTACATATAGGTGAGTACACACACACACACACACACACACACACACACACACACACACACACACACACACACACACACACACACACACACACACACACACACACACACACACACACACACTTGGTACTAGTTTTACATATTAATAGGATAACGACAGCAGCGTACTCTACACTGGCAAAAGTTAGAACATCATTCAGAAACCTAAGTAAGGAGGCATTTAGAGCGCTTTACACTGCCTACGTAAGGCCAGTCTTAGAGTATGCCGCCTCATCATGGAGTCCCCATCTGAAGAAGCATATAATGAAACTGGAAAAGGTTCAGAGGTTTGCAACGAGACTCGTCCCAGAGCTACGAGGGATGGGGTATGAAGAGCGCCTGAGGGAACTGTGCCTTACGACACTAGAAAGAAGAAGGGAGAGGGGGGGGACATGATAGGAACGTATAAGATACTCAGAGGAATTGACAGAGTGGACATAGACGAAATGTTCACACGGAATAGTAACAGAACGAGAGGACATGGATGGAAGCTTGAAACTCAGATGAGTCACAGAGATGTTAGGAAGTTTTCTTTTAGCGTGAGAGTAGTGGGGAAATGGAATGCACTTCAGGAACAGGTTGTGGAAGCAAATACTATTCATAATTTTCACACACATAATAATCACACACACACACACACACACACACACACACACACACACACACACACACACACACACACACACACACACACACACACACACACACACACACACACACACACACACACACACATGTCAATGTTTGCAGATGACGCAAAATTAATGAGAAGAGTTGTGACAGACGAGGATTGTAGGATCCTCCAAGAGGACTTAAACAGGCTGCAGAGATGGTCAGGGAAATGGCTACTGGAGTTTAACACCAGTAAATGTAAAGTTATGGAAATGGGATCAGGTGACAGGAGACCAAAGGGACAGTACACAATGAAGGGGAACAGCCTACCTGTAACGATTCGAGAAAGAGACCTGGGAGTGGATGTGACACCTAATCTAACTCCTGAGGCACATATAAATAGGATAACGACAGCAGCGTACTCTACACTGGCGAAAATTAGAACTTCATTCAGAAACCTAAATGAGGAAGCTTTTAGGGCACTTTACACTGCCTACGTGAGACCCGTCTTAGAGTATGCCACGCCATCATGGAGCCCCCACCTGAAGAAACACATAAAGAAACTGGAGAAGGTTCAGAGGTTTGCGACGAGGCTTGTCCCAGAGTTACGAGGGATGGGATATGAAGAGCGGCTGAAGGAACTGAAGCTAACGACACTAGAGAAAAGAAGGGAGAGAGGAGATATGATAGGGACATATAAAATACTCAGGGGAATTGACAAAGTGGAAATAGATGAAATGTTCACACGTAATAATAACAGAACGAGGGGACATGGGAGGAAACTGGAAACTCAGATGAGTCACAGAGATGTTAGGAAGTTTTCTTTTAGCGTGAGAGTAGTAGAAAAATGGAATGCACTTGGGGAACAGGTTGTGGAAGCAAATACTATTCATACTTTTAAAACTAGGTATGATAGGGAAATGGGACAGGAGTCAATGCTGTAAACAACCGATAGCTAGAAAGGCGGGATCCAAGAGTCAATGCTCGATCCTACAAGCACATATAGGTGAGTACACACACACACACACACACACACACACACACACACACACACACACACACACACACACACACATACACACACACACACACACACACACACACACACACACACACACACACACACACACATACACACACACACACACACACACACACACACACACACACACACTTGGTACTAGTTTTACATATTAATAGGATAACGACAGCAGCGTACTCTACACTGGAAAAGTTAGAACATCATTCAGAAACCTAAGTAAGGAGGCATTTAGGGCGCTTTACACTGCCTACGTAAGGCCAGTCTTAGAGTATGCCGCCTCATCATGGAGTCCCCATCTGAAGAAGCATATAATGAAACTGGAAAAGGTTCAGAGGTGTGCAACGAGACTCGTCCCAGAGCTACGAGGGATGGGGTATGAAGAGCGCCTGAGGGAACTGTGCCTTACGACACTAGAAAGATGAAGGGAGAGGGGGGACATGATAGGAACGTATAAGATACTCAGAGGAATTGACAGAGTGGACATAGACGAAATGTTCACACGGAATAGTTACAGAACGAGAGGACATGGATGGAAACTTGAAACTCAGATGAGTCACAGAGATGTTAGGAAGTTTTCTTTTAGCGTGAGAGTAGTGGGGAAATGGAATGCACTTCAGGAACAGGTTGTGGAAGCAAATACTATTCATAATTTTCACACACATAATAATCACACACACACACACACACACACACACACACACACACACACACACACACACACACACACACACACACACACACACACACACACACACACACACACACACACACACACACACACACACACACACACACACACACACACACACACACACACACACAATTCTCAGGGGAATTGACAGGGTGGACAAAGACAAACTCTTCAGCACGGGTGGGACACGAGCAAGGGGACACAGGTGGAAACTTAGTACCCAGATGAGCCACAGAGACGTTAGAAAGAATTTTTTCAGTGTCAGAGTAGTTAATAAATGGAATGCACTAGGAAGTGATGTGGTGGAGGCTGACTCCATACACAGTTTCAAATGTAGGTATGATAGAGCCCAGTAGGCTCAGGAATCTGTACACCAGTTGATTGACAGTTGAGAGGCGGGACCAAAGAGCCAAAGCTCAACCCCCGCAAGCACAATTAGGTGAGTACAATTAGGTGAGTACACACACACACACACACACACACACACACACACACACACACACACACACACACACACACACACACACACACACACACACTTGGTACTAGTTTTACATATTAATAGGATAACGACAGCAGCGTACTCTACACTGGCAAAAGTTAGAACATCATTCAGAAACCTAAGTAAGGAGGCATTTAGGGCGCTTTACACTGCCTACGTAAGGCCAGTCTTAGAGTATGCCGCCTCATCATGGAGTCCCCATCTGAAGAAGTATATAATGAAACTGGAAAAGGTTCAGAGGTTTGCAATGAGACTCGTCCCAGAGCTACGAGGGATGGGATATGAAGAGCGCCTGAGGGAACTGTGCCTTACGACACTAGAAAGAAGAAGGGAGAGGGGGGACATGATAGGAACGTATAAGATACTCAGAGGAATTGACAGAGTGGACATAGACGAAATGTTCACACGGAATAGTAACAGAACGAGAGGACATGGATGGAAGCTTGAAACTCAGATGAGTCACAGAGATGTTAGGAAGTTTTCGTTTAGCGTGAGAGTAGTGGGGAAATGGAATGCACTTCAGGAACAGGTTGTGGAAGCAAATACTATTCATAGTTTTCACACACATAATAATCACACACACACACACACACACACACACACACACACACACACACACACACACACACACACAATTCTCAGGGGAATTGACAGGGTGGACAAAGACAAACTATTCAGCACGGGTGGGACACTAACAAGGGGACACAGGTGGAAACTTAGTACCCAGATGAGCCACAGAGACGTTAGAAAGAATTTTTTCAGTGTCAGAGTAGTTAATAAATGGAATGCACTAGGAAGTGATGTGGTGGAGGCTGACTCCCTACACAGTTTCAAATGTAGGTATGATAGAGCCCAGTAGGCTCAGGAATCTGTACACCAGTTGATTGACAGTTGAGAGGCGGGACCAAAGAGCCAAAGCTCAACCCCCGCAAGCACAATTAGGTGAGTACAATTAGGTGAGTACACACACACACACACACACACACACACACACACACACACACACACACACACACACACACACACACACACACACACACACACACACACACACACTTGGTACTAGTTTTACATATTAATAGGATAACGACAGCAGCGTACTCTACACTGGCAAAAGTTAGAACATCATTCAGAAACCTAAGTAAGGAGGCATTTAGGGCGCTTTACACTGCCTACGTAAGGCCAGTCTTAGAGTATGCCGCCTCATCATGGAGTCCCCATCTGAAGAAGCATATAATGAAACTGGAAAAGGTTCAGAGGTTTGCAACGAGACTCGTCCCAGAGCTACGAGGGATGGGGTATGAAGAGCGCCTGAGGGAACTGTGCCTTACGACACTAGAAAGAAGAAGGGAGAGGGGGGACATGATAGGAACGTATAAGATACTCAGAGGAATTGACAGAGTGGACATAGACGAAATGTTCACACGGAATAGTAACAGAACGAGAGGACATGGATGGAAGCTTGAAACTCAGATGAGTCACAGAGATGTTAGGAAGTTTTCTTTTAGCGTGAGAGTAGTGGGGAAATGGAATGCACTTCAGGAACAGGTTGTGGAAGCAAATACTATTCATAATTTTCACACACATAATAATCACACACACACACACACACACACACACACACACACACACACACACACACACACACACACACACACACACACACACACACACACACACACATGTCAATGTTTGCAGATGACGCAAAATTAATGAGAAGAGTTGTGACAGACGAGGATTGTAGGATCCTCCAAGAGGACTTAAACAGGCTGCAGAGATGGTCAGGGAAATGGCTACTGGAGTTTAACACCAGTAAATGTAAAGTTATGGAAATAGGATCAGGTGACAGGAGACCAAAGGGACAGTACACAATGAAGGGGAACAGCCTACCTGTAACGATTCGAGAAAGAGACCTGGGAGTGGATGTGACACCTAATCTAACTCCTGAGGCACATATAAATAGGATAACGACAGCAGCGTACTCTACACTGGCGAAAATTAGAACTTCATTCAGAAACCTAAATGAGGAAGCTTTTAGGGCACTTTACACTGCCTACGTGAGACCCGTCTTAGAGTATGCCGCGCCATCATGGAGCCCCCACCTGAAGAAACACATAAAGAAACTGGAGAAGGTTCAGAGGTTTGCGACGAGGCTTGTCCCAGAGTTACGAGGGATGGGATGTGAAGAGCGGCTGAAGGAACTGAACCTAACGACACTAGAGAAAAGAAGGGAGAGAGGAGATATGATAGGGACATATAAAATACTCAGGGGAATTGACAAAGTGGAAATAGATGAAATGTTCACACGTAATAATAACAGAACGAGGGGACATGGGTGGAAACTGGAAACTCAGATGAGTCACAGAGATGTTAGGAAGTTTTCTTTTAGCGTGAGAGTAGTAGAAAAATGGAATGCACTTGGGGAACAGGTTGTGGAAGCAAATACTATTCATACTTTTAAAACTAGGTATGATAGGGAAATGGGACAGGAGTCATTGCTGTAAACAACCGATAGCTAGAAAGGCGGGATCCAAGAGTCAATGCTCGATCCTGCAAGCACATATAGGTGAGTACATATAGGTGAGTACACACACACACACACACACACACACACACACACACACACACACACACACACACACACACACACACACACACACACACACAACCTTGGAAACCTTGGAGGAATTTGACCTCACCAGTGATGAGGTCAAAAGGTGTCTGCTGGAGCTAGATGTGACAAAGGCTGTTGGGCCTGATAGAATCTCACCATGGATACTAAAGGAAGGTGCAGAAGCACTAAGTGTGCCACTCTCTATGGTGTATAACAGGTCACTGGAAACAGGAGACTTACCAGAAAGTTGGAAGACAGCTAACGTGGTCCCAATATACAAAAAGGGTGACAGGCAAGAGGCACTGAATTACAGGCCAGTTTCCTTAACTTGTATACCATGCAAGGTGCTGGAGAAGATCGTGAGGAAAAGGCTCGTAGAGCATCTGGAGGGAAATAACTTTGTAACGCACCACCAACATGGGTTCAGAGATGGTAAATCGTGCCTCACAGGGTTAATAGAATTTTATGACCAGGCAACGAAAATTAGGCAGGAAAGAGAAGGGTGGGCCGACTGCATTTTCCTGGATTGCCAAAAAGCCTTCGACACAGTACCCCATAAAAGGCTGTTAAAAAAGTTGGAGCAACAGGCAGGAGTAAAAGGGAAGGTGCTCCAGTGGATAAGGGAGTACTTAAGCAACAGGAAACAGCGAGTAACGGTGAGGGGGAAGACATCAGAGTGGCGAGATGTCACCAGCGGAGTCCCACAGGGCTCAGTACTTGGACCCATCCTGTTTCTAATATATGTGAACGATCTTCCAGAGGGTATAGACTCATTCCTCTCGATGTTTGCTGATGATGCAAAAATTATGAGAAGAATCAAGACGGATGAAGATAGACAGAGACTACAGGATGACCTGGATAAACTGGAGGAATGGTCTAGAAAATGGCTGCTGAAGTTCAACTCTGGAAAGTGTAAGGTGATGAAATTAGGCGAAGGGAGCAGGAGGCTGAACACAAGGTATCATCTGGGAGGGGAAATCCTGCAAGAATCAAATAGAGAGAAGGATCTGGGGGTTGATATCACACCGAAACTGTCCCCAGAGGCCCACATCAAAAGAATATCATCAGCGGCATATGCTAGACTGGCCAACATAAGAACTGCCTTCAGAAACTTGTGTAAGGAATCTTTCAGAACCCTGTATACCACTTATGTAAGACCAATCCTGGAGTATGCAGCTCCAGCCTGGAGTCCATACCTAGTTAAACACAAGACAAAGTTAGAGAAGATTCAGCGGTATGCCACCAGGCTCGTCCCGGAACTGAGAGGATTGAGCTACGAGGAAAGGCTAAAGGAGCTGAACCTCACATCCCTGGAAAACAGAAGAGTAAGGGGAGACATGATAACCACCTACAAAATTCTCAGGGGAATTGATAGGGTGGACAAAGACAAACTCTTCAGCACGGGTGGGACACGAACAAGGGGACACAGGTGGAAACTTAGTACCCAGGTGAGCCACAGAGACGTTAGAAAGAATTTTTTCAGTGTCAGAGTAGTTAATAAATGGAATGCACTAGGAAGTGATGTGGTGGAGGCTGACTCCATACACAGTTTCAAATGTAGGTATGATAGAGCCCAGTAGGCTCAGGAATCTGTACACCAGTTGATTGACAGTTGAGAGGCGGGACCAAAGAGCCAAAGCTCAACCCCCGCAAGCACAATTAGGTGAGTACACACACACACACACACACACACACTTGGTACTAGTTTTACATATTAATAGGATAACGACAGCAGCGTACTCTACACTGGCAAAAGTTAGAACATCATTCAGAAACCTAAGTAAAGAGGCATTTAGGGCGCTTTACACTGCCTACGTAAGGCCAGTCTTAGAGTATGCCGCCTCATCATGGAGTCCCCATCTGAAGAAGCATATAATGAAACTGGAAAAGGTTCAGAGGTTTGCAACGAGACTCGTCCCAGAGCTACGAGGGATGGGGTATGAAGAGCGCCTGAGGGAACTGTGCCTTACGACACTAGAAAGAAGAAGGGAGAGGGGGGACATGATAGGAACGTATAAGATACTCAGAGGAATTGACAGAGTGGACATAGACGAAATGTTCACACGGAATAGTAACAGAACGAGAGGACATGGATGGAAGCTTGAAACTCAGATGAGTCACAGAGATGTTAGGAAGTTTTCTTTTAGCGTGAGAGTAGTGGGGAAATGGAATGCACTTCAGGAACAGGTTGTGGAAGCAAATACTATTCATAATTTTCACACACATAATAATCACACACACACACACACACACACACACACACACACACACACACACACACACACACACACACACACACACACACACACACACACACACACACACACACACATGTCAATGTTTGCAGATGACGCAAAATTAATGAGAAGAGTTGTGACAGACGAGGATTGTAGGATCCTCCAAGAGGACTTAAACAGGCTGCAGAGATGGTCAGGGAAATGGCTACTGGAGTTTAACACCAGTAAATGTAAAGTTATGGAAATGGGATCAGGTGACAGGAGACCAAAGGGACAGTACACAATGAAGGGGAACAGCCTACCTGTAACGATTCGAGAAAGAGACCTGGGAGTGAATGTGACACCTAATCTAACTCCTGAGGCACATATAAATAGGATAACGACAGCAGCGTACTCTACACTGGCGAAAATTAGAACTTCATTCAGAAACCTAAATGAGGAAGCTTTTAGGGCACTTTACACTGCCTACGTGAGACCCGTCTTAGAGTATGCCGCGCCATCATGGAGCCCCCACCTGAAGAAACACATAAAGAAACTGGAGAAGGTTCAGAGGTTTGCGACGAGGCTTGTCCCAGAGTTACGAGGGATGGGATATGAAGAGCGGCTGAAGGAACTGAACCTAACGACACTAGAGAAAAGAAGGGAGAGAGGAGATATGATAGGGACATATAAAATACTCAGGGGAATTGACAAAGTGGAAATAGATGAAATGTTCACACGTAATAATAACAGAACGAGGGGACATGGGTGGAAACTGGAAACTCAGATGAGTCACAGAGATGTTAGGAAGTTTTCTTTTAGCGTGAGAGTAGTAGAAAAATGGAATGCACTTGGGGAACAGGTTGTGAAAGCAAATACTATTCATACTTTTAAAACTAGGTATGATAGGGAAATGGGACAGGAGTCATTGCTGTAAACAACCGATAGCTAGAAAGGCGGGATCCAAGAGTCAATGCTCGATCCTGCAAGCACATATAGGTGAGTACATATAGGTGAGTACACACACACACACACACACACACACACACACACACACACACACACACACACACACACACACACACACACACACACACACTTGGTACTAGTTTTACATATTAATAGGATAACGACAGCAGCGTACTCTACACTGGCAAAAGTTAGAACATCATTCAGAAACCTAAGTAAGGAGGCATTTAGGGCGCTTTACACTGCCTACGTAAGGCCAGTCTTAGAGTATGCCGCCTCATCATGGAGTCCCCATCTGAAGAAGCATATAATGAAACTGGAAAAGGTTCAGAGGTTTGCAACGAGACTCGTCCCAGAGCTACGAGGGATGGGGTATGAAGAGCGCCTGAGGGAACTGTGCCTTACGACACTAGAAAGAAGAAGGGAGAGGGGGGACATGATAGGAACGTATAAGATACTCAGAGGAATTGACAGAGTGGACATAGACGAAATGTTCACACGGAATAGTAACAGAACGAGAGGACATGGATGGAAGCTTGAAACTCAGATGAGTCACAGAGATGTTAGGAAGTTTTCTTTTAGCGTGAGAGTAGTGGGGAAATGGAATGCACTTCAGGAACAGGTTGTAGAAGCAAATACTATTCATAATTTTCACACACATAATAATCACACACACACACACACACACACACACACACACACAGACACACACACACACACACACACACACACACACACACACACACACACACACACACACACACACACACACACTCACACACACACACACACACACATGTCAATGTTTGCAGATGACGCAAAATTAATGAGAAGAGTTGTGACAGACGAGGATTGTAGGATCCTCCAAGAGGACTTAAACAGGCTGCAGAGATGGTCAGGGAAATGGCTACTGGAGTTTAACACCAGTAAATGTAAAGTTATGGAAATGGGATCAGGTGACAGGAGACCAAAGGGACAGTACACAATGAAGGGGAACAGCCTACCTGTAACGATTCGAGAAAGAGACCTGGGAGTGGATGTGACACCTAATCTAACTCCTGAGGCACATATAAATAGGATAACGACAGCAGCGTACTCTACACTGGCGAAAATTAGAACTTCATTCAGAAACCTAAATGAGGAAGCTTTTAGGGCACTTTACACTGCCTACGTGAGACCCGTCTTAGAGTATGCCGCGCCATCATGGAGCCCCCACCTGAAGAAACACATAAAGAAACTGGAGAAGGTTCAGAGGTTTGCGACGAGGCTTGTCCCAGAGTTACGAGGGATGGGATATGAAGAGCGGCTGAAGGAACTGAACCTAACGACACTAGAGAAAAGAAGGGAGAGAGGAGATATGATAGGGACATATAAAATACTCAGGGGAATTGACAAAGTGGAAATAGATGAAATGTTCACACGTAATAATAACAGAACGAGGGGACATGGGTGGAAACTGGAAACTCAGATGAGTCACAGAGATGTTAGGAAGTTTTCTTTTAGCGTGAGAGTAGTAGAAAAATGGAATGCACTTGGGAAACAGGTTGTGGAAGCAAATACTATTCATACTTTTAAAACTAGGTATGATTGGGAAATGGGACAGGAGTCATTGCTGTAAACAACCGATAGCTAGAAAGGCGGGATCCAAGAGTCAATGCTCGATCCTACAAGCACATATAGGTGAGTACACACACACACACACACACACACACACACACACACACACACACACACACACACACACACACACACACACACACACACACACACACACACACACACACACACACACACACACACACACACACACACACACTTGGTACTAGTTTTACATATTAATAGGATAACGACAGCAGCGTACTCTACACTGGCAAAAGTTAGAACATCATTCAGAAACCTAAGTAACGAGGCATTTAGGGCGCTTTACACTGCCTACGTAAGGCCAGTCTTAGAGTATGCCGCCTCATCATGGAGTCCCCATATGAAGAAGCATATAATGAAACTGGAAAAGGTTCAGAGGTTTGCAACGAGACTCGTCCCAGAGCTACGAGGGATGGGGTATGAAGAGCGCCTGAGGGAACTGTGCCTTACGACACTAGAAAGAAGAAGGGAGAGGGGGGACATGATAGGAACGTATAAGATACTCAGAGGAATTGACAGAGTGGACATAGACGAAATGTTCACACGGAATAGTAACAGAACGAGAGGACATGGATGGAAGCTTGAAACTCAGATGAGTCACAGAGATGTTAGGAAGTTTTCTTTTAGCGTGAGAGTAGTGGGGAAATGGAATGCACTTCAGGAACAGGTTGTGGAAGCAAATACTATTCATAATTTTCACACACATAATAATCACACACACACACACACACACACACACACACACACACACACACACACACACACACACACACACACACACACACACACACACACACACACACATGTCAATGTTTGCAGATGACGCAAAATTAATGAGAAGAGTTGTGACAGACAAGGATTGTAGGATCCTCCAAGAGGACTTAAACAGGCTGCAGAGATGGTCAGGGAAATGGCTACTGGAGTTTAACACCAGTAAATGTAAAGTTATGGAAATGGGATCAGGTGACAGGAGACCAAAGGGACAGTACACAATGAAGGGGAACAGCCTACCTGTAACGATTCGAGAAAGAGACCTGGGAGTGGATGTGACACCTAATCTAACTCCTGAGGCACATATAAATAGGATAACGACAGCAGCGTACTCTACACTGGCGAAAATTAGAACTTCATTCAGAAACCTAAATGAGGAAGCTTTTAGGGCACTTTACACTGCCTACGTGAGACCCGTCTTAGAGTATGCCACGCCATCATGGAGCCCCCACCTGAAGAAACACATAAAGAAACTGGAGAAGGTTCAGAGGTTTGCGACGAGGCTTGTCCCAGAGTTACGAGGGATGGGATATGAAGAGCGGCTGAAGGAACTGAACCTAACGACACTAGAGAAAAGAAGGGAGAGAGGAGATATGATAGGGACATATAAAATACTCAGGGGAATTGACAAAGTGGAAATAGATGAAATGTTCACACGTAATAATAACAGAACGAGGGGACATGGGTGGAAACTGGAAACTCAGATGAGTCACAGAGATGTTAGGAAGTTTTCTTTTAGCGTGAGAGTAGTAGAAAAATGGAATGCACTTGGGGAACAGGTTGTGAAAGCAAATACTATTCATACTTTTAAAACTAGGTATGATAGGGAAATGGGACAGGAGTCATTGCTGTAAACAACCGATAGCTAGAAAGGCGGGATCCAAGAGTCAATGCTCGATCCTGCAAGCACATATAGGTGAGTACATATAGGTGAGTACACACACACACACACACACACACACACACACACACACACACACACACACACACACACTTGGTACTAGTTTTACATATTAATAGGATAACGACAGCAGCGTACTCTACACTGGCAAAAGTTAGAACATCATTCAGAAACCTAAGTAAGGAGGCATTTAGGGCGCTTTACACTGCCTACGTAAGGCCAGTCTTAGAGTATGCCGCCTCATCATGGAGTCCCCATCTGAAGAAGCATATAATGAAACTGGAAAAGGTTCAGAGGTTTGCAACGAGACTCGTCCCAGAGCTACGAGGGATGGGGTATGAAGAGCGCCTGAGGGAACTGTGCCTTACGACACTAGAAAGAAGAAGGGAGAGGGGGGACATGATAGGAACATATAAGATACTCAGAGGAATTGACAGAGTGGACATAGACGAAATGTTCACACGGAATAGTAACAGAACGAGAGGATATGGATGGAAGCTTGAAACTCAGATGAGTCACAGAGATGTTAGGAAGTTTTCTTTTAGCGTGAGAGTAGTGGGGAAATGGAATGCACTTCAGGAACAGGTTGTGGAAGCAAATACTATTCATAATTTTCACACACATAATAATCACACACACACACACACACACACACACACACACACACACACACACAGACACACACACACACACACACACACACACACACACACACACACACACACACACACACACACACACACACACACACACACACACACACACACACACACACACATGTCAATGTTTGCAGATGACGCAAAATTAATGAGAAGAGTTGTGACAGACGAGGATTGTAGGATCCTCCAAGAGGACTTAAACAGGCTGCAGAGATGGTCAGGGAAATGGCTACTGGAGTTTAACACCAGTAAATGTAAAGTTATGGAAATGGGATCAGGTGACAGGAGACCAAAGGGACAGTACACAATGAAGGGGAACAGCCTACCTGTAACGATTCGAGAAAGAGACCTGGGAGTGGATGTGACACCTAATCTAACTCCTGAGGCACATATAAATAGGATAACGACAGCAGCGTACTCTACACTGGCGAAAATTAGAACTTCATTCAGAAACCTAAATGAGGAAGCTTTTAGGGCACTTTACACTGCCTACGTGAGACCCGTCTTAGAGTATGCCGCGCCATCATGGAGGCCCCACCTGAAGAAACACATAAAGAAACTGGAGAAGGTTCAGAGGTTTGCGACGAGGCTTGTCCCAGAGTTACGAGGGATGGGATATGAAGAGCGGCTGAAGGAACTGAACCTAACGACACTAGAGAAAAGAAGGGAGAGAGGAGATATGATAGGGACATATAAAATACTCAGGGGAATTGACAAAGTGGAAATAGATGAAATGTTCACACGTAATAATAACAGAACGAGGGGACATGGGTGGAAACTGGAAACTCAGATGAGTCACAGAGATGTTAGGAAGTTTTCTTTTAGCGTGAGAGTAGTAGAAAAATGGAATGCACTTGGGAAACAGGTTGTGGAAGCAAATACTATTCATACTTTTAAAACTAGGTATGATAGGGAAATGGGACAGGAGTCATTGCTGTAAACAACCGATTTCTAGAAAGGCGGGATCCAAGAGTCAATGCTCGATCCTACAAGCACATATAGGTGAGTACACACACACACACACACACACACACACACACACACACACACACACACACACACACACACACACACACACACACACACACACACACACACACACACACACACACACACACACACTTGGTACTAGTTTTACATATTAATAGGATAACGACAGCAGCGTACTCTACACTGGCAAAAGTTAGAACATCATTCAGAAACCTAAGTAAGGAGGCATTTAGGGCGCTTTACACTGCCTACGTAAGGCCAGTCTTAGAGTATGCCGCCTCATCATGGAGTCCCCATATGAAGAAGCATATAATGAAACTGGAAAAGGTTCAGAGGTTTGCAACGAGACTCGTCCCAGAGCTACGAGGGATGGGGTATGAAGAGCGCCTGAGGGAACTGTGCCTTACGACACTAGAAAGAAGAAGGGAGAGGGGGGACATGATAGGAACGTATAAGATACTCAGAGGAATTGACAGAGTGGACATAGACGAAATGTTCACACGGAATAGTAACAGAACGAGAGGACATGGATGGAAGCTTGAAACTCAGATGAGTCACAGAGATGTTAGGAAGTTTTCTTTTAGCGTGAGAGTAGTGGGGAAATGGAATGCACTTCAGGAACAGGTTGTGGAAGCAAATACTATTCATAATTTTCACACACATAATAATCACACACACACACACACACACACACACACACACACACACACACACACACACACACACACACACACACACACACACACACACACACACACACACACACACACACACACACACACACACACACACACACACACACACACACACACATGTCAATGTTTGCAGATGACGCAAAATTAATGAGAAGAGTTGTGACAGACGAGGATTGTAGGATCCTCCAAGAGGACTTAAACAGGCTGCAGAGATGGTCAGGGAAATGGCTACTGGAGTTTAACACCAGTAAATATAAAGTTATGGAAATGGGATCAGGTGACAGGAGACCAAAGGGACAGTACACAATGAAGGGGAACAGCCTACCTGTAACGATTCGAGAAAGAGACCTGGGAGTGGATGTGACACCTAATCTAACTCCTGAGACACATATAAATAGGATAACGTCAGCAGCGTACTCTACACTGGCGAAAATTAGAACTTCATTCAGAAACCTAAATGAGGAAGCTTTTAGGGCACTTTACACTGCCTACGTGAGACCCGTCTTAGAGTATGCCGCGCCATCATGGAGCCCCCACCTGAAGAAACACATAAAGAAACTGGAGAAGGTTCAGAGGTTTGCGACGAGGCTTGTCCCAGAGTTACGAGGGATGGGATATGAAGAGCGGCTGAAGGAACTGAACCTAACGACACTAGAGAAAAGAAGGGAGAGAGGAGATATGATAGGGACATATAAAATACTCAGGGGAATTGACAAAGTGGAAATAGATGAAATGTTCACACGTAATAATAACAGAACGAGGGGACATGGGTGGAAACTGGAAACTCAGATGAGTCACAGAGATGTTAGGAAGTTTTCTTTTAGCGTGAGAGTAGTAGAAAAATGGAATGCACTTGGGGAACAGGTTGTGAAAGCAAATACTATTCATACTTTTAAAACTAGGTATGAAAGGGAAATGGGACAGGAGTCATTGCTGTAAACAACCGATAGCTAGAAAGGCGGGATCCAAGAGTCAATGCTCGATCCTGCAAGCACATATAGGTGAGTACATATAGGTGAGTACACACACACACACACACACACACACACACACACACACACACACACACACACACACACACACACACACACACACACACACACACACACTTGGTACTAGTTTTACATATTAATAGGATAACGACAGCAGCGTACTCTACACTGGCAAAAGTTAGAACATCATTCAGAAACCTAAGTAAGGAGGCATTTAGGGCGCTTTACACTGCCTACGTAAGGCCAGTCTTAGAGTATGCCGCCTCATCATGGAGTCCCCATCTGAAGAAGCATATAATGAAACTGGAAAAGGTTCAGAGGTTTGCAACGAGACTCGTCCCAGAGCTACGAGGGATGGGGTATGAAGAGCGCCTGAGGGAACTGTGCCTTACGACACTAGAAAGAAGAAGGGAGAGGGGGGACATGATAGGAACGTATAAGATACTCAGAGGAATTGACAGAGTGGACATAGACGAAATGTTCACACGGTATAGTAACAGAACGAGAGGACATGGATGGAAGCTTGAAACTCAGATGAGTCACAGAGATGTTAGGAAGTTTTCTTTTAGCGTGAGAGTAGTGGGGAAATGGAATGCACTTCAGGAACAGGTTGTGGAAGCAAATACTATTCATAATTTTCACACACATAATAATCACACACACACACACACACACACACACACACACACACAGACACACACACACACACACACACACACACACACACACACACACACACACACACACACACACACACACACACACACACACACACACACACACACACACACACATGTCAATGTTTGCAGATGACGCAAAATTAATGAGAAGAGTTGTGACAGACGAGGATTGTAGGATCCTCCAAGAGGACTTAAACAGGCTGCAGAGATGGTCAGGGAAATGGCTACTGGAGTTTAACACCAGTAAATGTAAAGTTATGGAAATGGGATCAGGTGACAGGAGACCAAAGGGACAGTACACAATGAAGGGGAACAGCCTACCTGTAACGATTCGAGAAAGAGACCTGGGAGTGGATGTGACACCTAATCTAACTCCTGAGGCACATATAAATAGGATAACGACAGCAGCGTACTCTACACTGGCGAAAATTAGAACTTCATTCAGAAACCTAAATGAGGAAGCTTTTAGGGCACTTTACACTGCCTACGTGAGACCCGTCTTAGAGTATGCCACGCTATCATGGAGCCCCCACCTGAAGAAACACGTAAAGAAACTGGAGAAGGTTCAGAGGTTTGCGACGAGGCTTGTCCCAGAGTTACGAGGGATGGGATATGAAGAGCGGCTGAAGGAACTGAACCTAACGACACTAGAGAAAAGAAGGGAGAGAGGAGATATGATAGGGACATATAAAATACTCAGGGGAATTGACAAAGTGGAAATAGATGAAATGTTCACACGTAATAATAACAGAACGAGGGGACATGGGTGGAAACTGGAAACTCAGATTAGTCACAGAGATGTTAGGAAGTTTTCTTTTAGCGTGAGAGTAGTAGAAAAATGGAATGCACTTGGGAAACAGGTTGTGGAAGCAAATACTATTCATACTTTTAAAACTAGGTATGATAGGGAAATGGGACAGGAGTCATTGCTGTAAACAACCGATAGCTAGAAAGGCGGGATCCAAGAGTCAATGCTCGATCCTACAAGCACATATAGGTGAGTACACACACACACACACACACACACACACACACACACACACACACACACACACACACACACACACACACACACACACACATGTCAATGTTTGCAGATGACGCAAAATTAATGAGAAGAGTTGTGACAGACGAGGATTGTAGGATCCTCCAAGAGGACTTAAACAGGCTGCAAAGATGGTCAGGGAAATGGCTACTGGAGTTTAACACCAGTAAATGTAAAGTTATGGAAATGGGATCAGGTGACAGGAGACCAAAGGGACAGTACACAATGAAGGGGAACAGCCTACCTGTAACGATTCGAGAAAGAGACCTGGGAGTGGATGTGACACCTAATCTAACTCCTGAGGCACATATAAATAGGATAACGACAGCAGCGTACTCTACACTGGCGAAAATTAGAACTTCATTCAGAAACCTAAATGAGGAAGCTTTTAGGGCACTTTACACTGCCTACGTGAGACCCGTCTTAGAGTATGCCGCGCCATCATGGAGCCCCCACCTGAAGAAACACATAAAGAAACTGGAGAAGGTTCAGAGGTTTGCGACGAGGCTTGTCCCAGAGTTACGAGGGATGGGATATGAAGAGCGGCTGAAGGAACTGAACCTAACGACACTAGAGAAAAGAAGGGAGAGAGGAGATATGATAGGGACATATAAAATACTCAGGGGAATTGACAAAGTGGAAATAGATGAAATGTTCACACGTAATAATAACAGAACGAGGGGACATGGGTGGAAACTGGAAACTCAGATGAGTCACAGAGATGTTAGGAAGTTTTCTTTTAGCGTGAGAGTAGTAGAAAAATGGAATGCACTTGGGGAACAGGTTGTGGAAGCAAATACTATTCATACTTTTAAAACTAGGTATGATAGGGAAATGGGACAGGAGTCATTGCTGTAAACAACCGATAGCTAGAAAGGCGGGATCCAAGAGTCAATGCTCGATCCTGCAAGCACATATAGGTGAGTACATATAGGTGAGTACACACACACACACACACACACACACACACACACACACACACACACACACACACACACACACACACACACACACACACACACACACACACACACACACACACACACACACACTTGGTACTAGTTTTACATATTAATAGGATAACGACAGCAGCGTACTCTACACTGGCAAAAGTTAGAACATCATTCAGAAACCTAAGTAAGGAGGCATTTAGGGCGCTTTACACTGCCTACGTAAGGCCAGTCTTAGAGTATGCCGCCTCATCATGGAGTCCCCATATGAAGAAGCATATAATGAAAGTGGAAAAGGTTCAGAGGTTTGCAACGAGACTCGTCCCAGAGCTACGAGGGATGGGGTATGAAGAGCGCCTGAGGGAACTGTGCCTTACGACACTAGAAAGAAGAAGGGAGAGGGGGGACATGATAGGAACGTATAAGATACTCAGAGGAATTGACAGAGTGGACATAGACGAAATGTTCACACGGAATAGTAACAGAACGAGAGGACATGGATGGAAGCTTGAAACTCAGATGAGTCACAGAGATGTTAGGAAGTTTTCTTTTAGCGTGAGAGTAGTGGGGAAATGGAATGCACTTCAGGAACAGGTTGTGGAAGCAAATACTATTCATAATTTTCACACACATAATAATCACACACACACACACACACACACACACACACACACACACACACACACACACACACACACACACACACACACACACACACACACACACACACACACACACACATGTCAATGTTTGCAGATGACGCAAAATTAATGAGAAGAGTTGTGACAGACGAGGATTGTAGGATCCTCCAAGAGGACTTAAACAGGCTGCAGAGATGGTCAGGGAAATGGCTACTGGAGTTTAACACCAGTAAATGTAAAGTTATGGAAATGGGATCAGGTGACAGGAGACCAAAGGGACAGTACACAATGAAGGGGAACAGCCTACCTGTAACGATTCGAGAAAGAGACCTGGGAGTGGATGTGACACCTAATCTAACTCCTGAGGCACATATAAATAGGATAACGACAGCAGCGTACTCTACACTGGCGAAAATTAGAACTTCATTCAGAAACCTAAATGAGGAAGCTTTTAGGGCACTTTACACTGCCTACGTGAGACCCGTCTTAGAGTATGCCGCGCCATCATGGAGCCCCCACCTGAAGAAACACATAAAGAAACTGGAGAAGGTTCAGAGGTTTGCGACGAGGCTTGTCCCAGAGTTACGAGGGATGGGATATGAAGAGCGGCTGAAGGAACTGAACCTAACGACACTAGAGAAAAGAAGGGAGAGAGGAGATATGATAGGGACATATAAAATACTCAGGGGAATTGACAAAGTGGAAATAGATGAAATGTTCACACGTAATAATAACAGAACGAGGGGACATGGGTGGAAACTGGAAACTCAGATGAGTCACAGAGATGTTAGGAAGTTTTCTTTTAGCGTGAGAGTAGTAGAAAAATGGAATGCACTTGGGGAACAGGTTGTGAAAGCAAATACTATTCATACTTTTAAAACTAGGTATGATAGGGAAATGGGACAGGAGTCATTGCTGTAAACAACCGATAGCTAGAAAGGCGGGATCCAAGAGTCAATGCTCGATCCTGCAAGCACATATAGGTGAGTACATATAGGTGAGTACACACACACACACACACACACACACACACACACACACACACACACACACACACACACACACACACACACACACACACACACACACACACACACACACACACACTTGGTACTAGTTTTATATATTAATAGGATAACGACAGCAGCGTACTCTACACTGGCAAAAGTTAGAACATCATTCAGAAACCTAAGTAAGGAGGCATTTAGGGCGCTTTACACTGCCTACGTAAGGCCAGTCTTAGAGTATGCCGCCTCATCATGGAGTCCCCATCTGAAGAAGCATATAATGAAACTGGAAAAGGTTCAGAGGTTTGCAACGAGACTCGTCCCAGAGCTACGAGGGATGGGGTATGAAGAGCGCCTGAGGGAACTGTGCCTTACGACACTAGAAAGAAGAAGGGAGAGGGGGGACATGATAGGAACGTATAAGATACTCAGAGGAATTGACAGAGTGGACATAGACGAAATGTTCACACGGAATAGTAACAGAACGAGAGGACATGGATGGAAGCTTGAAACTCAGATGAGTCACAGAGATGTTAGGAAGTTTTCTTTTAGCGTGAGAGTAGTGGGGAAATGGAATGCACTTCAGGAACAGGTTGTGGAAGCAAATACTATTCATAATTTTCACACACATAATAATCACACACACACACACACACACACACACACACACACACACACACACACACATGTCAATGTTTGCAGATGACGCAAAATTAATGAGAAGAGTTGTGACAGACGAGGATTGTAGGATCCTCCAAGAGGACTTAAACAGGCTGCAGAGATGGTCAGGGAAATGGCTACTGGAGTTTAACACCAGTAAATGTAAAGTTATGGAAATGGGATCAGGTGACAGGAGACCAAAGGGACAGTACACAATGAAGGGGAACAGCCTACCTGTAACGATTCGAGAAAGAGACCTGGGAGTGGATGTGACACCTAATCTAACTCCTGAAGCACATATAAATAGGATAACGACAGCAGCGTACTCTACACTGGCGAAAATTAGAACTTCATTCAGAAACCTAAATGAGGAAGCTTTTAGGGCACTTTACACTGCCTACGTGAGACCCGTCTTAGAGTATGCCGCGCCATCATGGAGCCCCCACCTGAAGAAACACATAAAGAAACTGGAGAAGGTTCAGAGGTTTGCGACGAGGCTTGTCCCAGAGTTACGAGGGATGGGATATGAAGAGCGGCTGAAGGAACTGAACCTAACGACACTAGAGAAAAGAAGGGAGAGAGGAGATATGATAGGGACATATAAAATACTCAGGGGAATTGACAAAGTGGAAATAGATGAAATGTTCACACGTAATAATAACAGAACGAGGGGACATGGGTGGAAACTGGAAACTCAGATGAGTCACAGAGATGTTAGGAAGTTTTCTTTTAGCGTGAGAGTAGTAGAAAAATGGAATGCACTTGGGGAACAGGTTGTGGAAGCAAATACTATTCATACTTTTAAAACTAGGTATGATAGGGAAATAGGACAGGAGTCATTGCTGTAAACAACCGATAGCTAGAAAGGCGGGATCCAAGAGTCAATGCTCGATCCTGCAAGCACATATAGGTGAGTACACACACACACACACACACACACACACACACACACACACACACACACACACACACACACACACACACACACACACACACACACACACACACACACACTTGGTACTAGTTTTACATATTAATAGGATAACGACAGCAGCGTACTCTACACTGGCAAAAGTTAGAACATCATTCAGAAACCTAAGTAAGGAGGCATTTAGGGCGCTTTACACTGCCTACGTAAGGCCAGTCTTAGAGTATGCCGCCTCATCATGGAGTCCCCATATGAAGAAGCATATAATGAAACTGGAAAAGGTTCAGAGGTTTGCAACGAGACTCGTCCCAGAGCTACGAGGGATGGGGTATGAAGAGCGCCTGAGGGAACTGTGCCTTACGACACTAGAAAGAAGAAGGGAGAGGGGGGACATGATAGGAACGTATAAGATACTCAGAGGAATTGACAGAGTGGACATAGACGAAATGTTCACACGGAATAGTAACAGAACGAGAGGACATGGATGGAAGCTTGAAACTCAGATGAGTCACAGAGATGTTAGGAAGTTTTCTTTTAGCGTGAGAGTAGTGGGGAAATGGAATGCACTTCAGGAACAGGTTGTGGAAGCAAATACTATTCATAATTTTCACACACATAATAATCACACACACACACACACACACACACACACACACACACACACACACACACACACACACACACACACACACACACACACACACACACACACACACACACACACACACACACACACACACACACACACACACACACACACACACATGTCAATGTTTGCAGATGACGCAAAATTAATGAGAAGAGTTGTGACAGACGAGGATTGTAGGATCCTCCAAGAGGACTTAAACAGGCTGCAGAGATGGTCAGGGAAATGGCTACTGGAGTTTAACACCAGTAAATGTAAAGTTATGGAAATGGGATCAGGTGACAGGAGACCAAAGGGACAGTACACAATGAAGGGGAACAGCCTACCTGTAACGATTCGAGAAAGAGACCTGGGAGTGGATGTGACACCTAATCTAACTCCTGAGGCACATATAAATAGGATAACGACAGCAGCGTACTCTACACTGGCGAAAATTAGAACTTCATTCAGAAACCTAAATGAGGAAGCTTTTAGGGCACTTTACACTGCCTACGTGAGACCCGTCTTAGAGTATGCCGCGCCATCATGGAGCCCCCACCTGAAGAAACACATAAAGAAACTGGAGAAGGTTCAGAGGTTTGCGACGAGGCTTGTCCCAGAGTTACGAGGGATGGGATATGAAGAGCGGCTGAAGGAACTGAACCTAACGACACTAGAGAAAAGAAGGGAGAGAGGAGATATGATAGGGACATATAAAATACTCAGGGGAATTGACAAAGTGGAAATAGATGAAATGTTCACACGTAATAATAACAGAACGAGGGGACATGGGTGGAAACTGGAAACTCAGATGAGTCACAGAGATGTTAGGAAGTTTTCTTTTAGCGTGAGAGTAGTAGAAAAATGGAATGCACTTGGGGAACAGGTTGTGGAAGCAAATACTATTCATACTTTTAAAACTAGGTATGATAGGGAAATGGGACAGGAGTCATTGCTGTAAACAACCGATAGCTAGAAAGGCGGGATCCAAGAGTCAATGCTCGATCCTGCAAGCACATATAGGTGAGTACACACACACACACACACACACACACACACACACACACACACACACACACACACACACACTTGGTACTAGTTTTACATATTAATAGGATAACGAAAGCAGCGTACTCTACACTGGCAAAAGTTAGAACATCATTCAGAAACCTAAGTAAGGAGGCATTTAGGGCGCTTTACACTGCCTACGTAAGGCCAGTCTTAGAGTATGCCGCCTCATCATGGAGTCCCCATCTGAAGAAGCATATAATGAAACTGGAAAAGGTTCAGAGGTTTGCAACAAGACTCGTCCCAGAGCTACGAGGGATGGGGTATGAAGAGCGCCTGAGGGAACTGTGCCTTACGACACTAGAAAGAAGAAGGGAGAGGGGGGACATGATAGGAACGTATAAGATACTCAGAGGAATTGACAGAGTGGACATAGACGAAATGTTCACACGGAATAGTAACAGAACGAGAGGACATGGATGGAAGCTTGAAACTCAGATGAGTCACAGAGATGTTAGGAAGTTTTCTTTTAGCGTGAGAGTAGTGGGGAAATGGAATGCACTTCAGGAACAGGTTGTGGAAGCAAATACTATTCATAATTTTCACACACATAATAATCACACACACACACACACACACACACACACACACACACACACACACACACACACACACACACACACACACACACACACACACACACACACACACACACACACACACACACACACACACACACACACACACACACATGTCAATGTTTGCAGATGACGCAAAATTAATGAGAAGAGTTGTGACAGACGAGGATTGTAGGATCCTCCAAGAGGACTTGAACAGGCTGCAGAGATGGTCAGGGAAATGGCAACTGGAGTTTAACACCAGTAAATGTAAAGTTATTGAAATGGGATCAGGTGACAGGAGACCAAAGGGACAGTACACAATGAAGGGGAACAGCCTACCTGTAACGATTCGAGAAAGAGACCTGGGAGTGGATGTGACACCTAATCTAACTCCTGAGGCACATATAAATAGGATAACGACAGCAGCGTACTCTACACTGGCGAAAATTAGAACTTCATTCAGAAACCTAAATGAGGAAGCTTTTAGGGCACTTTACACTGCCTACGTGAGACCCGTCTTAGAGTATGCCGCGCCATCATGGAGCCCCCACCTGAAGAAACACATAAAGAAACTGGAGAAGGTTCAGAGGTTTGCGACGAGGCTTGTCCCAGAGTTACGAGGGATGGGATATGAAGAGCGGCTGAAGGAACTGAACCTAACGACACTAGAGAAAAGAAGGGAGAGAGGAGATATGATAGGGACATATAAAATACTCAGGGGAATTGACAAAGTGGAAATAGATGAAATGTTCACACGTAATAATAACAGAACGAGGGGACATGGGTGGAAACTGGAAACTCAGATGAGTCACAGAGATGTTAGGAAGTTTTCTTTTAGCGTGAGAGTAGTAGAAAAATGGAATGCACTTGGGGAACAGGTTGTGGAAGCAAATACTATTCATACTTTTAAAACTAGGTATGATAGGGAAATAGGACAGGAGTCATTGCTGTAAACAACCGATAGCTAGAAAGGCGGGATCCAAGAGTCAATGCTCGATCCTGCAAGCACATATAGGTGAGTACACACACACACACACACACACACACACACACACACACACACACACACACACACACACACACACACACACACACACACACACACACACACACACACACTTGGTACTAGTTTTACATATTAATAGGATAACGACAGCAGCGTACTCTACACTGGCAAAAGTTAGAACATCATTCAGAAACCTAAGTAAGGAGGCATTTAGGGCGCTTTACACTGCCTACGTAAGGCCAGTCTTAGAGTATGCCGCCTCATCATGGAGTCCCCATATGAAGAAGCATATAATGAAACTGGAAAAGGTTCAGAGGTTTGCAACGAGACTCGTCCCAGAGCTACGAGGGATGGGGTATGAAGAGCGCCTGAGGGAACTGTGCCTTACGACACTAGAAAGAAGAAGGGAGAGGGGGGACATGATAGGAACGTATAAGATACTCAGAGGAATTGACAGAGTGGACATAGACGAAATGTTCACACGGAATAGTAACAGAACGAGAGGACATGGATGGAAGCTTGAAACTCAGATGAGTCACAGAGATGTTAGGAAGTTTTCTTTTAGCGTGAGAGTAGTGGGGAAATGGAATGCACTTCAGGAACAGGTTGTGGAAGCAAATACTATTCATAATTTTCACACACATAATAATCACACACACACACACACACACACACACACACACACACACACACACACACACACACACACACACACACACACACACACACACACACACACACACACACACACACACACACACACACACACACACACACACACACATGTCAATGTTTGCAGATGACGCAAAATTAATGAGAAGAGTTGTGACAGACGAGGATTGTAGGATCCTCCAAGAGGACTTAAACAGGCTGCAGAGATGGTCAGGGAAATGGCTACTGGAGTTTAACACCAGTAAATGTAAAGTTATGGAAATGGGATCAGGTGACAGGAGACCAAAGGGACAGTACACAATGAAGGGGAACAGCCTACCTGTAACGATTCGAGAAAGAGACCTGGGAGTGGATGTGACACCTAATCTAACTCCTGAGGCACATATAAATAGGATAACGACAGCAGCGTACTCTACACTGGCGAAAATTAGAACTTCATTCAGAAACCTAAATGAGGAAGCTTTTAGGGCACTTTACACTGCCTACGTGAGACCCGTCTTAGAGTATGCCGCGCCATCATGGAGCCCCCACCTGAAGAAACACATAAAGAAACTGGAGAAGGTTCAGAGGTTTGCGACGAGGCTTGTCCCAGAGTTACGAGGGATGGGATATGAAGAGCGGCTGAAGGAACTGAACCTAACGACACTAGAGAAAAGAAGGGAGAGAGGAGATATGATAGGGACATATAAAATACTCAGGGGAATTGACAAAGTGGAAATAGATGAAATGTTCACACGTAATAATAACAGAACGAGGGGACATGGGTGGAAACTGGAAACTCAGATGAGTCACAGAGATGTTAGGAAGTTTTCTTTTAGCGTGAGAGTAGTAGAAAAATGGAATGCACTTGGGGAACAGGTTGTGGAAGCAAATACTATTCATACTTTTAAAACTAGGTATGATAGGGAAATGGGACAGGAGTCATTGCTGTAAACAACCGATAGCTAGAAAGGCGGGATCCAAGAGTCAATGCTCGATCCTGCAAGCACATATAGGTGAGTACACACACACACACACACACACACACACACACACACACACACACACACACACACACACTTGGTACTAGTTTTACATATTAATAGGATAACGAAAGCAGCGTACTCTACACTGGCAAAAGTTAGAACATCATTCAGAAACCTAAGTAAGGAGGCATTTAGGGCGCTTTACACTGCCTACGTAAGGCCAGTCTTAGAGTATGCCGCCTCATCATGGAGTCCCCATCTGAAGAAGCATATAATGAAACTGGAAAAGGTTCAGAGGTTTGCAACAAGACTCGTCCCAGAGCTACGAGGGATGGGGTATGAAGAGCGCCTGAGGGAACTGTGCCTTACGACACTAGAAAGAAGAAGGGAGAGGGGGGACATGATAGGAACGTATAAGATACTCAGAGGAATTGACAGAGTGGACATAGACGAAATGTTCACACGGAATAGTAACAGAACGAGAGGACATGGATGGAAGCTTGAAACTCAGATGAGTCACAGAGATGTTAGGAAGTTTTCTTTTAGCGTGAGAGTAGTGGGGAAATGGAATGCACTTCAGGAACAGGTTGTGGAAGCAAATACTATTCATAATTTTCACACACATAATAATCACACACACACACACACACACACACACACACACACACACACACACACACACACACACACACACACACACACACACACACACACACACACACACACACACACACACACACACACACACACACACACACACATGTCAATGTTTGCAGATGACGCAAAATTAATGAGAAGAGTTGTGACAGACGAGGATTGTAGGATCCTCCAAGAGGACTTGAACAGGCTGCAGAGATGGTCAGGGAAATGGCAACTGGAGTTTAACACCAGTAAATGTAAAGTTATTGAAATGGGATCAGGTGACAGGAGACCAAAGGGACAGTACACAATGAAGGGGAACAGCCTACCTGTAACGATTCGAGAAAGAGACCTGGGAGTGGATGTGACACCTAATCTAACTCCTGAGGCACATATAAATAGGATAACGACAGCAGCGTACTCTACACTGGCGAAAATTAGAACTTCATTCAGAAACCTAAATGAGGAAGCTTTTAGGGCACTTTACACTGCCTACGTGAGACCCGTCTTAGAGTATGCCGCGCCATCATGGAGCCCCCACCTGAAGAAACACATAAAGAAACTGGAGAAGGTTCAGAGGTTTGCGACGAGGCTTGTCCCAGAGTTACGAGGGATGGGATATGAAGAGCGGCTGAAGGAACTGAACCTAACGACACTAGAGAAAAGAAGGGAGAGAGGAGATATGATAGGGACATATAAAATACTCAGGGGAATTGACAAAGTGGAAATAGATGAAATGTTCACACGTAATAATAACAGAACGAGGGGACATGGGTGGAAACTGGAAACTCAGATGAGTCACAGAGATGTTAGGAAGTTTTCTTTTAGCGTGAGAGTAGTAGAAAAATGGAATGCACTTGGGGAACAGGTTGTGGAAGCAAATACTATTCATACTTTTAAAACTAGGTATGATAGGGAAATGGGACAGGAGTCATTGCTGTAAACAACCGATAGCTAGAAAGGCGGGATCCAAGAGTCAATGCTCGATCCTGCAAGCACATATAGGTGAGTACATATAGGTGAGTACACACACACACACACACACACACACACACACACACACACACACACACACACACACACACACACACACACACACACACTTGGTACTAGTTTTACATATTAATAGGATAACGACAGCAGCGTACTCTACACTGGCAAAAGTTAGAACATCATTCAGAAACCTAAGTAAGGAGGCATTTAGGGCGCTTTACACTGCCTACGTAAGGCCAGTCTTAGAGTATGCCGCCTCATCATGGAGTCCCCATCTGAAGAAGCATATAATGAAACTGGAAAAGGTTCAGAGGTTTGCAACGAGACTCCTCCCAGAGCTACGAGGGATGGGGTATGAAGAGCGCCTGAGGGAACTGTGCCTTACGACACTAGAAAGAAGAAGAGAGAGGGGGGACATGATAGGAACGTATAAGATACTCAGAGGAATTGACAGAGTGGACATAGACGAAATGTTCACACGGAATAGTAACAGAACGAGAGGACATGGATGGAAGCTTGAAACTCAGATGAGTCACAGAGATGTTAGGAAGTTTTCTTTTAGCGTGAGAGTAGTGGGGAAATGGAATGCACTTCAGGAACAGGTTGTGGAAGCAAATACTATTCATAATTTTCACACACATAATAATCACACACACACACACACACACACACACACACACACACACACACACACACACACACACACACACACACACACACACACACACACACACACACACACACACACACACACACATGTCAATGTTTGCAGATGACGCAAAATTAATGAGAAGAGTTGTGACAGACGAGGATTGTAGGATCCTCCAAGAGGACTTAAACAGGCTGCAGAGATGGTCAGGGAAATGGCTACTGGAGTTTAACACCAGTAAATGTAAAGTTATGGAAATGGGATCAGGTGACAGGAGACCAAAGGGACAGTACACTATGAAGGGGAACAGCCTACCTGTAACGATTCGAGAAAGAGACCTGGGAGTGGATGTGACACCTAATCTAACTCCTGAGGCACATATAAATAGGATAACGACGGCAGCGTACTCTACACTGGCGAAAATTTGAACTTCATTCAGAAACCTAAATGAGGAAGCTTTTAGGGCACTTTACACGGCCTACGTGAGACCCGTCTTAGAGTATGCCGCGCCATCATGGAGCCCCCACCTGAAGAAACACATAAAGAAACTGGAGAAGGTTCAGAGGTTTGCGACGAGGCTTGTCCCAGAGTTACGAGGGATGGGATATGAAGAGCGGCTGAAGAAACTGAACCTAACGACACTAGAGAAAAGAAGGGAGAGAGGAGATATGATAGGGACATATAAAATACTCAGGGGAATTGACAAAGTGGAAATAGATGAAATGTTCACACGTAATAATAACAGAACGAGGGGACATGGGTGGAAACTGGAAACTCAGATGAGTCACAGAGATGTTAGGAAGTTTTCTTTTAGCGTGAGAGTAGTAGAAAAATGGAATGCACTTGTGGAACAGGTTGTGGAAGCAAATACTATTCATACTTTTAAAACTAGGTATGATAGGGAAATGGGACAGGAGTCATTGCTGTAAACAACCGATAGCTAGAAAGGCGGGATCCAAGAGTCAATGCTCGATCCTGCAAGCACATATAGGTGAGTACATATAGGTGAGTACACACACACACACACACACACACACACACACACACACACACACACACACACACACACACACACACACACACACACACACACACACACACACACACACTTGGTACTAGTTTTACATATTAATAGGATAACGACAGCAGCGTACTCTACACTGGCAAAAGTTAGAACATCATTCAGAAACCTAAGTAAGGAGGCATTTAGGGCGCTTTACACTGCCTACGTAAGGCCAGTCTTAGAGTATGCCGCCTCATCATGGAGTCCCCATCTGAAGAAGCATATAATGAAACTGGAAAAGGTTCAGAGGTTTGCAACGAGACTCGTCCCAGAGCTACGAGGGATGGGGTATGAAGAGCGCCTGAGGGAACTGTGCCTTACGACACTAGAAAGAAGAAGGGAGAGGGGGGACATGATAGGAACGTATAAGATACTCAGAGGAATTGACAGAGTGGACATAGACGAAATGTTCACACGGAATAGTAACAGAACGAGAGGACATGGATGGAAGCTTGAAACTCAGATGAGTCACAGAGATGTTAGGAAGTTTTCTTTTAGCGTGAGAGTAGTGGGGAAATGGAATGCACTTCAGGAACAGGTTGTGGAAGCAAATACTATTCATAATTTTCACACACATAATAATCACACACACACACACACACACACACACACACACACACACACACACACACACACACACCCACACACACACACACACACACACACACACACACACAATTCTCAGGGGAATTGACAGGGTGGACAAAGACAAACTCTTCAGCACGGGTGGGACACGAACAAGGGGACACAGGTGGAAACTTAGTACCCAGATGAGCCACAGAGACGTTAGAAAGAATTTTTTCAGTGTCAGAGTAGTTAATAAATGGAATGCACTAGGAAGTGATGTGGTGGAGGCTGACTCCATACACAGTTTCAAATGTAGGTATGATAGAGCCCAGTAGGCTCAGGAATCTGTACACCAGTTGATTGACAGTTGAGAGGCGGGACCAAAGAGCCAAAGCTCAACCCCCGCAAGCACAATTAGGTGAGTACAATTAGGTGAGTACACACACACACACACACACACACACACACACACACACACACACACACACACACACACACACACACACACACACACACACACACACACACACACACACACACACACACACACACACACACACACACACACACACACACACACACACACATGTCAATGTTTGCAGATGACGCAAAATTAATGAGAAGAGTTGTGACAGACGAGGATTGTAGGATCCTCCAAGAGGACTTAAACAGGCTGCAGAGATGGTCAGGGAAATGGCTACTGGAGTTTAACACCAGTAAATGTAAAGTTATGGAAATGGGATCAGGTGACAGGAGACCAAAGGGACAGTACACAATGAAGGGGAACAGCCTACCTGTAACGATTCGAGAAAGAGACCTGGGAGTGGATGTGACACCTAATCTAACTCCTGAGGCACATATAAATAGGATAACGACAGCAGCGTACTCTACACTGGCGAAAATTAGAACTTCATTCAGAAACCTAAATGAGGAAGCTTTTAGGGCACTTTACACTGCCTACGTGAGACCCGTCTTAGAGTATGCCGCGCCATCATGGAGCCCCCACCTGATGAAACACATAAAGAAACTGGAGAAGGTTCAGAGGTTTGCGACGAGGGTTGTCCCAGAGTTACGAGGGATGGGATATGAAGAGCGGCTGAAGGAACTGAACCTAACGACACTAGAGAAAAGAAGGGAGAGAGGAGATATGATAGGGACATATAAAATACTCAGGGGAATTGACAAAGTGGAAATAGATGAAATGTTCACACGTAATAATAACAGAACGAGGGGACATGGGTGGAAACTGGAAACTCAGATGAGTCACAGAGATGTTAGGAAGTTTTCTTTTAGCGTGAGAGTAGTAGAAAAATGGAATGCACTTGGGGAACAGGTTGTGGAAGCAAATACTATTCATACTTTTAAAACTAGGTATGATAGGGAAATGGGACAGGAGTCATTGCTGTAAACAACCGATAGCTAGAAAGGCGGGATCCAAGAGTCAATGCTCGATCCTGCAAGCACATATAGGTGAGTACATATAGGTGAGTACACACACACACACACACACACACACACACACACACACACACACACACACACACACATACACACACACACACACACACACACACACACACACACTTGGTACTAGTTTTACATATTAATAGGATAACGACAGCAGCGTACTCTACACTGGCAAAAGTTAGAACATCATTCAGAAACCTAAGTAAGGAGGCATTTAGGGCGCTTTACACTGCCTACGTAAGGCCAGTCTTAGAGTATGCCGCCTCATCATGGAGTCCCCATCTGAAGAAGCATATAATGAAACTGGAAAAGGTTCAGAGGTTTGCAACGAGACTCGTCCCAGAGCTACGAGGGATGGGGTATGAAGAGCGCCTGAGGGAACTGTGCCTTACGACACTAGAAAGAAGAAGGGAGAGGGGGGACATGATAGGAACGTATAAGATACTCAGAGGAATTGACAGAGTGGACATAGACGAAATGTTCACACGGAATAGTAACAGAACGAGAGGACATGGATGGAAGCTTGAAACTCAGATGAGTCACAGAGATGTTAGGAAGTTTTCTTTTAGCGTGAGAGTAGTGGGGAAATGGAATGCACTTCAGGAACAGGTTGTGGAAGCAAATACTATTCATAATTTTCACACACATAATAATCACACACACACACACACACACACACACACACACACACACACACACACACACACACACACACACACACACACACACACACACAATTCTCAGGGGAATTGACAGGGTGGACAAAGACAAACTCTTCAGCACGGGTGGGACACGAACAAGGGGACACAGGTGGAAACTTAGTACCCAGATGAGCCACAGAGACGTTAGAAAGAATTTTTTCAGTGTCAGAGTAGTTAATAAATGGAATGCACTAGGAAGTGATGTGGTGGAGGCTGACTCCATACACAGTTTCAAATGTAGGTATGATAGAGCCCAGTAGGCTCAGGAATCTGTACACCAGTTGATTGACAGTTGAGAGGCGGGACCAAAGAGCCAAAGCTCAACCCCCGCAAGCACAATTAGGTGAGTACAATTAGGTGAGTACACACACACACACACACACACACACACACACACACACACACACACACACACACACACACACACACACACACACACACACACACACACACACACACACACACACACACACACACACACACACACACACATGTCAATGTTTGCAGATGACGCAAAATTAATGAGAAGAGTTGTGACAGACGAGGATTGTAGGATCCTCCAAGAGGACTTAAACAGGCTGCAGAGATGGTCAGGGAAATGGCTACTGGAGTTTAACACCAGTAAATGTAAAGTTATGGAAATGGGATCAGGTGACAGGAGACCAAAGGGACAGTACACAATGAAGGGGAACAGCCTACCTGTAACGATTCGAGAAAGAGACCTGGGAGTGGATGTGACACCTAATCTAACTCCTGAGGCACATATAAATAGGTTAACGACAGCAGCGTACTCTACACTGGCGAAAATTAGAACTTCATTCAGAAACCTAAATGAGGAAGCTTTTAGGGCACTTTACACTGCCTACGTGAGACCCGTCTTAGAGTATGCCGCGCCATCATGGAGTCCCCACCTGAAGAAACACATAAAGAAACTGGAGAAGGTTCAGAGGTTTGCGACGAGGGTTGTCCCAGAGTTACGAGGGATGGGATATGAAGAGCGGCTGATGGAACTGAACCTAACGACACTTGGGGAAAGAAGGGAGAGAGGAGATATGATAGGGACATATAAAATACTCAGGGGAATTGACAAAGTGGAAATAGATGAAATGTTCACACGTAATAATAACAGAACGAGGGGACATGGGTGGAAACTGGAAACTCAGATGAGTCACAGAGATGTTAGGAAGTTTTCTTTTAGCGTGAGAGTAGTAGAAAAATGGAATGCACTTGGGGAACAGGTTGTGGAAGCAAATACTATTCATACTTTTAAAACTAGGTATGATAGGGAAATGGGACAGGAGTCATTGCTGTAAACAACCGATAGCTAGAAAGGCGGGATCCAAGAGTCAATGCTCGATCCTGCAAGCACATATAGGTGAGTACATATAGGTGAGTACACACACACACACACACACACACACACACACACACACACACACACACACACACACACACACACACACACACACACACACACACACTTGGTACTAGTTTTACATATTAATAGGATAACGACAGCAGCGTACTCTACACTGGCAAAAGTTAGAACATCATTCAGAAACCTAAGTAAGGAGGCATTTAGGGCGCTTTACACTGCCTACGTAAGGCCAGTCTTAGAGTATGCCGCCTCATCATGGAGTCCCCATCTGAAGAAGCATATAATGAAACTGGAAAAGGTTCAGAGGTTTGCAACGAGACTCGTCCTAGAGCTACGAGGGATGGGGTATGAAGAGCGCCTGAGGGAACTGTGCCTTACGACACTAGAAAGAAGAAGGGAGAGGGGGGACATGATACGAACGTATAAGATACTCAGAGGAATTGACAGAGTGGACATAGACGAAATGTTCACACGGAATAGTAACAGAACGAGAGGACATGGATGGAAGCTTGAAACTCAGATGAGTCACAGAGATGTTAGGAAGTTTTCTTTTAGCGTGAGAGTAGTAGGGAAATGGAATGCACTTCAGGAACAGGTTGTGGAAGCAAATACTATTCATAATTTTCACACACATAATAATCACACACACACACACACACACACACACACACACACACACACACACACACACACACACACACACACACACACACACACACACACACACACACACACACACACACACACACACACACACACACACACACACACACACACACACACACACACACACACACACACACACACACACACACACACACACACACACACACACACACACACACACACACACACACACACACACACACACACACACACACACACACACATGTCAATGTTTGCAGATGACGCAAAATTAATGAGAAGAGTTGTGACAGACGAGGATTGTAGGATCCTCCAAGAGGACTTAAACAGGCTGCAGAGATGGTCAGGGAAATGGCTACCGGAGTTTAACACCAGTAAATGTAAAGTTATGGAAATGGGATCAGGTGACAGGAGACCAAAGGGACAGTACACAATGAAGGGGAACAGCCTACCTATAACGATTCGAGAAAGAGACCTGGGAGTGGATGTGACACCTAATCTAACTCCTGAGGCACATATAAATAGGATAACGACAGCAGCGTACTCTACACTGGCGAAAATTAGAACTTCATTCAGAAACCTAAATGAGGAAGCTTTTAGGGCACTTTACACTGCCTACGTGAGACCCGTCTTAGAGTATGCCGCGCCATCATGGAGCCCCCACCTGAAGAAACACATAAAGAAACTGGAGAAGGTTCAGAGGTTTGCGACGAGGCTTGTCCCAGAGTTACGAGGGATGGGATATGAAGAGCGGCTGAAGGAACTGAACCTAACGACACTAGAGAAAAGAAGGGAGAGAGGAGATATGATAGGGACATATAAAATACTCAGGGGAATTGACAAAGTGGAAATAGATGAAATGTTCACACGTAATAATAACAGAACGAGGGGACATGGGTGGAAACTGGAAACTCAGATGAGTCACAGAGATGTTAGGAAGTTTTCTTTTAGCGTGAGAGTAGTAGAAAAATGGAATGCACTTGGGGAACAGGTTGTGGAAGCAAATACTATTCATACTTTTAAAACTAGGTATGATAGGGAAATGGGACAGGAGTCATTGCTGTAAACAACCGATAGCTAGAAAGGCGGGATCCAAGAGTCAATGCTCGATCCTGCAAGCACATATAGGTGAGTACATATAGGTGAGTACACACACACACACACACACACACACACACACACACACACACACACACACACACACACACACACACACACACACACACACACACACACACACACACACACACACACATACACACACACACACACACACACACACACACACACACACACACACACACACACACACACACACACACACACACACACACACACACACACACACACACACACTTGGTACTAGTTTTACATATTAATAGGATAACGACAGCAGCGTACTCTACACTGGCAAAAGTTAGAACATCATTCAGAAACCTAAGTAAGGAGGCATTTAGGGCGCTTTACACTGCCTACGTAAGGCCAGTCTTAGAGTATGCCGCCTCATCATGGAGTCCCCATCTGAAGAAGCATATAATGAAACTGGAAAAGGTTCAGAGGTTTGCAACGAGACTCGTCCCAGAGCTACGAGGGATGGGGTATGAAGAGCGCCAGAGGGAACTGTGCCTTACGACACTAGAAAGAAGAAGGGAAAGGGGGGACATGATAGGAACGTATAAGATACTCAGAGGAATTGACAGAGTGGACATAGACGAAATGTTCACACGGAATAGTAACAGAACGAGAGGACATGGATGGATGCTTGAAACTCAGATGAGTCACAGAGATGTTAGGAAGTTTTCTTTTAGCGTGAGAGTAGTGGGGAAATGGAATGCACTTCAGGAACAGGTTGTGGAAGCAAATACTATTCATAATTTTCACACACATAATAATCACACACACACACACACACACACACACACACACACACACACACACACACACACACACACACACACACACACACACACACACACACACACACACACAATTCTCAGGGGAATTGACAGGGTGGACAAAGACAAACTCTTCAGCACGGGTGGGACACGAACAAGGGGACACAGGTGGAAACTTAGTACCCAGATGAGCCACAGAGACGTTAGAAAGAATTTTTTCAGTGTCAGAGTAGTTAATAAATGGAATGCACTAGGAAGTGATGTGGTGGAGGCTGACTCCATACACAGTTTCAAATGTAGGTATGATAGAGCCCAGTAGGCTCAGGAATCTGTACACCAGTTGATTGACAGTTGAGAGGCGGGACCAAAGAGCCAAAGCTCAACCCCCGCAAGCACAATTAGGTGAGTACAATTAGGTGAGTACACACACACACACACACACACACACACACACACACACACACACACACACACACACACACACTTGGTACTAGTTTTACATATTAATAGGATAACGACAGCAGCGTACTCTACACTGGCAAAAGTTAGAACATCATTCAGAAACCTAAGTAAGGAGGCATTTAGGGCGCTTTACACTGCCTACGTAAGGCCAGTCTTAGAGTATGCCGCCTCATCATGGAGTCCCCATCTGAAGAAGCATATAATGAAACTGGAAAAGGTTCAGAGGTTTGCAACGAGACTCGTCCCAGAGCTACGAGGGATGGGGTATGAAGAGCGCCTGAGGGAACTGTGCCTTACGACACTAGAAAGAAGAAGGGAGAGGGGGGACATGATAGGAACGTATAAGATACTCAGAGGAATTGACAGAGTGGACATAGACGAAATGTTCACACGGAATAGTAACAGAACGAGAGGACATGGATGGAAGCTTGAAACTCAGATGAGTCACAGAGATGTTAGGAAGTTTTCTTTTAGCGTGAGAGTAGTGGGGAAATGGAATGCACTTCAGGAACAGGTTGTGGAAGCAAATACTATTCATAATTTTCACACACATAATAATCACACACACACACACACACACACACACACACACACACACACACACACACACACACACACACACACACACACCCACACACACACACACACACACACACACACACACACAATTCTCAGGGGAATTGACAGGGTGGACAAAGACAAACTCTTCAGCACGGGTGGGACACGAACAAGGGGACACAGGTGGAAACTTAGTACCCAGATGAGCCACAGAGACGTTAGAAAGAATTTTTTCAGTGTCAGAGTAGTTAATAAATGGAATGCACTAGGAAGTGATGTGGTGGAGGCTGACTCCATACACAGTTTCAAATGTAGGTATGATAGAGCCCAGTAGGCTCAGGAATCTGTACACCAGTTGATTGACAGTTGAGAGGCGGGACCAAAGAGCCAAAGCTCAACCCCCGCAAGCACAATTAGGTGAGTACAATTAGGTGAGTACACACACACACACACACACACACACACACACACACACACACACACACACACACACACACACACACACACACACACACACACACACACACACACATGTCAATGTTTGCAGATGACGCAAAATTAATGAGAAGAGTTGTGACAGACGAGGATTGTAGGATCCTCCAAGAGGACTTAAACAGGCTGCAGAGATGGTCAGGGAAATGGCTACTGGAGTTTAACACCAGTAAATGTAAAGTTATGGAAATGGGATCAGGTGACAGGAGACCAAAGGGACAGTACACAATGAAGGGGAACAGCCTACCTGTAACGATTCGAGAAAGAGACCTGGGAGTGGATGTGACACCTAATCTAACTCCTGAGGCACATATAAATAGGATAACGACAGCAGCGTACTCTACACTGGCGAAAATTAGAACTTCATTCAGAAACCTAAATGAGGAAGCTTTTAGGGCACTTTACACTGCCTACGTGAGACCCGTCTTAGAGTATGCCGCGCCATCATGGAGCCCCCACCTGATGAAACACATAAAGAAACTGGAGAAGGTTCAGAGGTTTGCGACGAGGGTTGTCCCAGAGTTACGAGGGATGGGATATGAAGAGCGGCTGAAGGAACTGAACCTAACGACACTAGAGAAAAGAAGGGAGAGAGGAGATATGATAGGGACATATAAAATACTCAGGGGAATTGACAAAGTGGAAATAGATGAAATGTTCACACGTAATAATAACAGAACGAGGGGACATGGGTGGAAACTGGAAACTCAGATGAGTCACAGAGATGTTAGGAAGTTTTCTTTTAGCGTGAGAGTAGTAGAAAAATGGAATGCACTTGGGGAACAGGTTGTGGAAGCAAATACTATTCATACTTTTAAAACTAGGTATGATAGGGAAATGGGACAGGAGTCATTGCTGTAAACAACCGATAGCTAGAAAGGCGGGATCCAAGAGTCAATGCTCGATCCTGCAAGCACATATAGGTGAGTACATATAGGTGAGTACACACACACACACACACACACACACACACACACACACACACACACACACACACACACATACACACACACACACACACACACACACACACACACTTGGTACTAGTTTTACATATTAATAGGATAACGACAGCAGCGTACTCTACACTGGCAAAAGTTAGAACATCATTCAGAAACCTAAGTAAGGAGGCATTTAGGGCGCTTTACACTGCCTACGTAAGGCCAGTCTTAGAGTATGCCGCCTCATCATGGAGTCCCCATCTGAAGAAGCATATAATGAAACTGGAAAAGGTTCAGAGGTTTGCAACGAGACTCGTCCCAGAGCTACGAGGGATGGGGTATGAAGAGCGCCTGAGGGAACTGTGCCTTACGACACTAGAAAGAAGAAGGGAGAGGGGGGACATGATAGGAACGTATAAGATACTCAGAGGAATTGACAGAGTGGACATAGACGAAATGTTCACACGGAATAGTAACAGAACGAGAGGACATGGATGGAAGCTTGAAACTCAGATGAGTCACAGAGATGTTAGGAAGTTTTCTTTTAGCGTGAGAGTAGTGGGGAAATGGAATGCACTTCAGGAACAGGTTGTGGAAGCAAATACTATTCATAATTTTCACACACATAATAATCACACACACACACACACACACACACACACACACACACACACACACACACACACACACACACACACACACACACACACACACACACACAATTCTCAGGGGAATTGACAGGGTGGACAAAGACAAACTCTTCAGCACGGGTGGGACACGAACAAGGGGACACAGGTGGAAACTTAGTACCCAGATGAGCCACAGAGACGTTAGAAAGAATTTTTTCAGTGTCAGAGTAGTTAATAAATGGAATGCACTAGGAAGTGATGTGGTGGAGGCTGACTCCATACACAGTTTCAAATGTAGGTATGATAGAGCCCAGTAGGCTCAGGAATCTGTACACCAGTTGATTGACAGTTGAGAGGCGGGACCAAAGAGCCAAAGCTCAACCCCCGCAAGCACAATTAGGTGAGTACAATTAGGTGAGTACACACACACACACACACACACACACACACACACACACACACACACACACACACACACACACACACACACACACACACACACACACACACACACACACACACACACACATGTCAATGTTTGCAGATGACGCAAAATTAATGAGAAGAGTTGTGACAGACGAGGATTGTAGGATCCTCCAAGAGGACTTAAACAGGCTGCAGAGATGGTCAGGGAAATGGCTACCGGAGTTTAACACCAGTAAATGTAAAGTTATGGAAATGGGATCAGGTGACAGGAGACCAAAGGGACAGTACACAATGAAGGGGAACAGCCTACCTATAACGATTCGAGAAAGAGACCTGGGAGTGGATGTGACACCTAATCTAACTCCTGAGGCACATATAAATAGGATAACGACAGCAGCGTACTCTACACTGGCGAAAATTAGAACTTCATTCAGAAACCTAAATGAGGAAGCTTTTAGGGCACTTTACACTGCCTACGTGAGACCCGTCTTAGAGTATGCCGCGCCATCATGGAGCCCCCACCTGAAGAAACACATAAAGAAACTGGAGAAGGTTCAGAGGTTTGCGACGAGGCTTGTCCCAGAGTTACGAGGGATGGGATATGAAGAGCGGCTGAAGGAACTGAACCTAACGACACTAGAGAAAAGAAGGGAGAGAGGAGATATGATAGGGACATATAAAATACTCAGGGGAATTGACAAAGTGGAAATAGATGAAATGTTCACACGTAATAATAACAGAACGAGGGGACATGGGTGGAAACTGGAAACTCAGATGAGTCACAGAGATGTTAGGAAGTTTTCTTTTAGCGTGAGAGTAGTAGAAAAATGGAATGCACTTGGGGAACAGGTTGTGGAAGCAAATACTATTCATACTTTTAAAACTAGGTATGATAGGGAAATGGGACAGGAGTCATTGCTGTAAACAACCGATAGCTAGAAAGGCGGGATCCAAGAGTCAATGCTCGATCCTGCAAGCACATATAGGTGAGTACATATAGGTGAGTACACACACACACACACACACACACACACACACACACACACACACACACACACACACACACACACACACACACACACACACACACACACACACACACACACACACACACACACACACACACACACACACTTGGTACTAGTTTTACATATTAATAGGATAACGACAGCAGCGTACTCTACACTGGCAAAAGTTAGAACATCATTCAGAAACCTAAGTAAGGAGGCATTTAGGGCGCTTTACACTGCCTACGTAAGGCCAGTCTTAGAGTATGCCGCCTCATCATGGAGTCCCCATCTGAAGAAGCATATAATGAAACTGGAAAAGGTTCAGAGGTTTGCAACGAGACTCGTCCCAGAGCTACGAGGGATGGGGTATGAAGAGCGCCTGAGGGAACTGTGCCTTACGACACTAGAAAGAAGAAGGGAAAGGGGGGACATGATAGGAACGTATAAGATACTCAGAGGAATTGACAGAGTGGACATAGACGAAATGTTCACACGGAATAGTAACAGAACGAGAGGACATGGATGGATGCTTGAAACTCAGATGAGTCACAGAGATGTTAGGAAGTTTTCTTTTAGCGTGAGAGTAGTGGGGAAATGGAATGCACTTCAGGAACAGGTTGTGGAAGCAAATACTATTCATAATTTTCACACACATAATAATCACACACACACACACACACACACACACACACACACACACACACACACACACACACACACACACACACACACACACAATTCTCAGGGGAATTGACAGGGTGGACAAAGACAAACTCTTCAGCACGGGTGGGACACGAACAAGGGGACACAGGTGGAAACTTAGTACCCAGATGAGCCACAGAGACGTTAGAAAGAATTTTTTCAGTGTCAGAGTAGTTAATAAATGGAATGCACTAGGAAGTGATGTGGTGGAGGCTGACTCCATACACAGTTTCAAATGTAGGTATGATAGAGCCCAGTAGGCTCAGGAATCTGTACACCAGTTGATTGACAGTTGAGAGGCGGGACCAAAGAGCCAAAGCTCAACCCCCGCAAGCACAATTAGGTGAGTACAATTAGGTGAGTACACACACACACACACACACACACACACACACACACACACACACACACACACACACACACACACACACTTGGTACTAGTTTTACATATTAATAGGATAACGACAGCAGCGTACTCTACACTGGCAAAAGTTAGAACATCATTCAGAAACCTAAGTAAGGAGGCATTTAGGGCGCTTTACACTGCCTACGTAAGGCCAGTCTTAGAGTATGCCGCCTCATCATGGAGTCCCCATCTGAAGAAGCATATAATGAAACTGGAAAAGGTTCAGAGGTTTGCAACGAGACTCGTCCCAGAGCTACGAGGGATGGGGTATGAAGAGCGCCTGAGGGAACTGTGCCTTACGACACTAGAAAGAAGAAGGGAGAGGGGGGACATGATAGGAACGTATAAGATACTCAGAGGAATTGACAGAGTGGACATAGACGAAATGTTCACACGGAATAGTAACAGAACGAGAGGACATGGATGGAAGCTTGAAACTCAGATGAGTCACAGAGATGTTAGGAAGTTTTCTTTTAGCGTGAGAGTAGTGGGGAAATGGAATGCACTTCAGGAACAGGTTGTGGAAGCAAATACTATTCATAATTTTCACACACATAATAATCACACACACACACACACACACACACACACACACACACACACACACACACACACACACACACACACACACACACACACACACACACACACACACACACACATGTCAATGTTTGCAGATGACGCAAAATTAATGAGAAGAGTTGTGACAGACGAGGATTGTAGGATCCTCCAAGAGGATTTGAACAGGCTGCAGAGATGGTCAGGGAAATGGCTACTGGAGTTTAACACCAGTAAATGTAAAGTTATGGAAATGGGATCAGGTGACAGGAGACCAAAGGGACAGTACACAATGAAGGGGAACAGCCTACCTGTAACGATTCGAGAAAGAGACCTGGGAGTGGATGTGACACCTAATCTAACTCCTGAGGCACATATAAATAGGATAACGACAGCAGCGTACTCTACACTGGCGAAAACTAGAACTTCATTCAGAAACCTAAATGAGGAAGCTTTTAGGGCACTTTACACTGCCTACGTGAGACCCGTCTTAGAGTATGCCGCGCCATCATGGAGCCCCCACCTGAAGAAACACATAAAGAAACTGGAGAAGGTTCAGAGGTTTGCGACGAGGCTTGTCCCAGAGTTACGAGGGATGGGATATGAAGAGCGGCTGAAGGAACTGAACCTAACGACACTAGAGAAAAGAAGGGAGAGAGGAGATATGATAGGGACATATAAAATACTCAGGGGAATTGACAAAGTGGAAATAGATGAAATGTTCACACGTAATAATAACAGAACGAGGGGACATGGGTGGAAACTGGAAACTCAGATGAGTCACAGAGATGTTAGGAAGTTTTCTTTTAGCGTGAGAGTAGTAGAAAAATGGAATGCACTTGGGGAACAGGTTGTGGAAGCAAATACTATTCATACTTTTAAAACTAGGTATGATAGGGAAATGGGACAGGAGTCATTGCTGTAAACAACCGATAGCTAGAAAGGCGGGATCCAAGAGTCAATGCTCGATCCTGCAAGCACATATAGGTGAGTACATATAGGTGAGTACACACACACACACACACACACACACACACACACACACACACACACACACATACACACACACACACACACACACACACACACACACACACACACACACACACACACACACACACATGTCAATGTTTGCAGATGACGCAAAATTAATGAGAAGAGTTGTGACAGACGAGGATTGTAGGATCCTCCAAGAGGACTTAAACAGGCTGCAGAGATGGTCAGGGAAATGGCTACTGGAGTTTAACACCAGTAAATGTAAAGTTATGGAAATGGGATCAGGTGACAGGAGACCAAAGGGACAGTACACAATGAAGGGGAACAGCCTACCTGTAACGATTCGAGAAAGAGACCTGGGAGTGGATGTGACACCTAATCTAACTCCTGAGGCACATATAAATAGGATAACGACAGCAGCGTACTCTACACTGGCGAAAATTAGAACTTCATTCAGAAACCTAAATGAGGAAGCTTTTAGGGCACTTTACACTGCCTACGTGAGACCCGTCTTAGAGTATGCCGCGCCATCATGGAGCCCCCACCTGAAGAAATACATAAAGAAACTGGAGAAGGTTCAGAGGTTTGCGACGAGGCTTGTCCCAGAGTTACGAGGGATGGGATATGAAGAGCGGCTGAAGGAACTGAACCTAACGACACTAGAGAAAAGAAGGGAGAGAGGAGATATGATAGGGACATATAAAATACTCAGGGGAATTGACAAAGTGGAAATAGATGAAATGTTCACACGTAATAATAACAGAACGAGGGGACATGGGTGGAAACTGGAAACTCAGATGAGTCACAGAGATGTTAGGAAGTTTTCTTTTAGCGTGAGAGTAGAAGAAAAATGGAATGCACTTGGGGAACAGGTTGTGGAAGCAAGTACTATTCATACTTTTAAAACTAGGTATGATAGGGAAATGGGACAGGAGTCATTGCTGTAAACAACCGATAGCTAGAAAGGCGGGATCCAAGAGTCAATGCTCGATCCTGCAAGCACATATAGGTGAGTACACACACACACACACACACACACACACACACACACACACACACACACACACACACACACACACACACACACACACACACACACACACACACACACACTTGGTACTAGTTTTACATATTAATAGGATAACGACAGCAGCGTACTCTACACTGGCAAAAGTTAGAACATCATTCAGAAACCTAAGTAAGGAGACATTTAGGGCGCTTTACACTGCCTACGTAAGGCCAGTCTTAGAGTATGCCGCCTCATCATGGAGTCCCCATCTGAAGAAGCATATAATGAAACTGGAAAAGGTTCAGAGGTTTGCAACGAGACTCGTCCCAGAGCTACGAGGGATGGGGTATGAAGAGCGCCTGAGGGAACTGTGCCTTACGACACTAGAAAGAAGAAGGGAGAGGGGGGACATGATAGGAACGTATAAGATACTCAGAGGAATTGACAGAGTGGACATAGACGAAATGTTCACACGGAATAGTAACAGAACGAGAGGACATGGATGGAAGCTTGAAACTCAGATGAGTCACAGAGATGTTAGGAAGTTTTCTTTTAGCGTGAGAGTAGTGGGGAAATGGAATGCACTTCAGGAACAGGTTGTGGAAGCAAATACTATTCATAATTTTCACACACATAATAATCACACACACACACACACACACACACACACACACACACACACACACACACACACACACACACACACACACACACACACACACTTGGTACTAGTTTTACATATTAATAGGATAACGACAGCAGCGTACTCTACACTGGCAAAAGTTAGAACATCATTCAGAAACCTAAGTAAGGAGGCATTTAGGGCGCTTTACACTGCTTACGTAAGGCCAGTCTTAGAGTATGCCGCCTCATCATGGAGTCCCCATCTGAAGAAGCATATAATGAAACTGGAAAAGGTTCAGAGGTTTGCAACGAGACTCGTCCCAGAGCTACGAGGGATGGGGTATGAAGAGCGCCTGAGGGAACTGTGCCTTACGACACTAGAAAGAAGAAGGGAGAGGGGGGACATGATAGGAACGTATAAGATACTCAGAGGAATTGACAGAGTGGACATAGACGAAATGTTCACACGGAATAGTAACAGAACGAGAGGACATGGATGGAAGCTTGAAACTCAGATGAGTCACAGAGATGTTAGGAAGTTTTCTTTTAGCGTGAGAGTAGTGGGGAAATGGAATGCACTTCAGGAACAGGTTGTGGAAGCAAATACTATTCATAATTTTCACACACATAATAATCACACACACACACACACACACACACACACACACACACACACACACACACACACACACACACACACACACACACATGTCAATGTTTGCAGATGACGCAAAATTAATGAGAAGAGTTGTGACAGACGAGGATTGTAGGATCCTCCAAGAGGACTTAAACAGGCTGCAGAGATGGTCAGGGAAATGGCTACTGGAGTTTAACACCAGTAAATGTAAAGTTATGGAAATGGGATCAGGTGACAGGAGACCAAAGGGACAGTACACAATGAAGGGGAACAGCCTACCTGTAACGATTCGAGAAAGAGACCTGGGAGTGGATGTGACACCTAATCTAACTCCTGAGGCACATATAAATAGGATAACGACAGCAGCGTACTCTACACTGGCGAAAATTAGAACTTCATTCAGAAACCTAAATGAGGAAGCTTTTAGGGCACTTTACACTGCCTACGTGAGACCCGTCTTAGAGTATGCCGCGCCATCATGGAGCCCCCACCTGAAGAAACACATAAAGAAACTGGAGAAGGTTCAGAGGTTTGCGACGAGGCTTGTCCCAGAGTTACGAGGGATGGGATATGAAGAGCGGCTGAAGGAACTGAACCTAACGACACTAGAGAAAAGAAGGGAGAGAGGAGATATGATAGGGACATATAAAATACTCAGGGGAATTGACAAAGTGGAAATAGATGAAATGTTCACACGTAATAATAACAGAACGAGGGGACATGGGTGGAAACTGGAAACTCAGATGAGTCACAGAGATGTTAGGAAGTTTTCTTTTAGCGTGAGAGTAGTAGAAAAATGGAATGCACTTGGGGAACAGGTTGTGGAAGCAAATACTATTCATATTTTTAAAACTAGGTATGATAGGGAAATGGGACAGGAGTCATTGCTGTAAACAACCGATAGCTAGAAAGGCGGGATCCAAGAGTCAATGCTCGATCCTGCAAGCACATATAGGTGAGTACATTTAGGTGAGTACACACACACACACACACACACACACACACACACACACACACACACACACACACACACACACACACACACACACACACACACACACACACTTGGTACTAGTTTTACATATTAATAGGATAACGACAGCAGCGTACTCTACACTGGCAAAAGTTAGAACATCATTCAGAAACCTAAGTAAGGAGGCATTTAGGGCGCTTTACACTGCCTACGTAAGGCCAGTCTTAGAGTATGCCGCCTCATCATGGAGTCCCCATCTGAAGAAGCATATAATGAAACTGGAAAAGGTTCAGAGGTTTGCAACGAGACTCGTCCCAGAGCTACGAGGGATGGGGTATGAAGAGCGCCTGAGGGAACTGTGCCTTACGACACTAGAAAGAAGAAGGGAGAGGGGGGACATGATAGGAACGTATAAGATACTCAGAGGAATTGACAGAGTGGACATAGACGAAATGTTCACACGGAATAGTAACAGAACGAGAGGACATGGATGGAAGCTTGAAACTCAGATGAGTCACAGAGATGTTAGGAAGTTTTCTTTTAGCGTGAGAGTAGTGGGGAAATGGAATGCACTTCAGGAACAGGTTGTGGAAGCAAATACTATTCATAATTTTCACACACATAATAATCACACACACACACACACACACACACACACACACACACACACACACACACACACACACACACACACACACACACACACACACACACACACACACACATGTCAATGTTTGCAGATGACGCAAAATTAATGAGAAGAGTTGTGACAGACGAGGATTGTAGGATCCTCCAAGAGGACTTAAACAGGCTGCAGAGATGGTCAGGGAAATGGCTACTGGAGTTTAACACCAGTAAATGTAAAGTTATGGAAATGGGATCATGTGACAGGAGACCAAAGGGACAGTACACAATGAAGGGGAACAGCCTACCTGTAACGATTCGAGAAAGAGACCTGGGAGTGGATGTGACACCTAATCTAACTCCTGAGGCACATATAAATAGGATAACGACAGCAGCGTACTCTACACTGGCGAAAATTAGAACTTCATTCAGAAACCTAAATGAGGAAGCTTTTAGGGCACTTTACACTGCCTACGTGAGACCCGTCTTAGAGTATGCCGCGCCATCATGGAGCCCCCACCTGAAGAAACACATAAAGAAACTGGAGAAGGTTCAGAGGTTTGCGACGAGGCTTGTCCCAGAGTTACGAGGGATGGGATATGAAGAGCGGCTGAAGGAACTGAACCTAACGACACTAGAGAAAAGAAGGGAGAGAGGAGATATGATAGGGACATATAAAATACTCAGGGGAATTGACAAAGTGGAAATAGATGAAATGTTCACACGTAATAATAACAGAACGAGGGGACATGGGTGGAAACTGGAAACTCAGATGAGTCACAGAGATGTTAGGAAGTTTTCTTTTAGCGTGAGAGTAGTAGAAAAATGGAATGCACTTGGGGAAAAGGTTGTGGAAGCAAATACTATTCATACTTTTAAAACTAGGTATGATAGGGAAATGGGACAGGAGTCATTGCTGTAAACAACCGATAGCTAGAAAGGCGGGATCCAAGAGTCAATGCTCGATCCTGCAAGCACATATAGGTGAGTACATATAGGTGAGTACACACACACACACACACACACACACACACACACACACACACACACACACACACACACACACACACACACACACACACACACACACACTTGGTACTAGTTTTACATATTAATAGGATAACGACAGCAGCGTACTCTACACTGGCAAAAGTTAGAACATCATTCAGAAACCTAAGTAAGGAGGCATTTAGGGCGCTTTACACTGCCTACGTAAGGCCAGTCTTAGAGTATGCCGCCTCATCATGGAGTCCCCATCTGAAGAAGCATATAATGAAACTGGAAAAGGTTCAGAGGTTTGCAACGAGACTCGTCCCAGAGCTATGAGGGATGGGGTATGAAGAGCGCCTGAGGGAACTGTGCCTTACGACACTAGAAAGAAGAAGGGAGAGGGGGGACATGATAGGAACGTATAAGATACTCAGAGGAATTGACAGAGTGGACATAGACGAAATGTTCACACGGAATAGTAACAGAACGAGAGGACATGGATGGAAGCTTGAAACTCAGATGAGTCACAGAGATGTTAGGAAGTTTTCTTTTAGCGTGAGAGTAGTGGGGGAAATGGAATGCACTTCAGGAACAGGTTGTGGAAGCAAATACTATTCATAATTTTCACACACATAATAATCACACACACACACACACACACACACACACACACACACACAGTGGGGAATTGTGGGGAAGTGGGGGAATTGAAGTGGGGAATTGAAGGACCTGAGGGAAACTATATGTAAGCTGCAGATAGAACTAAGTGCAGCACAAGAGGAGATAAAAAGCCTAAAAACAGGCCCTCCTCAGACTCTGGCCCAGGGGACCAACCCCCAGGTGCCAGGAGATGTAGCTATGGCAGGGACCCCTACAATTGGCCCAACCTTTGCTGAAATGCTCAAGAGCCCAGGAGCAATGTCCACAGTCAAGGATGTTGTAATGAAAGCAGTAACCTCACAGGAGGCAGCTAGATGCACAAGCCAGCTAATGGAAAGGAAAAGAGCTGTAGTAGTGGTAGGTGTGAAGGAACAAGAGGGCTCCACAAGGGAGGAAACGAGGACTAAAGACAAAGCTGCAGTGGCAGGGATATTAAAGGAGATAGGAATGGAAGGGGCTGAACGAGACATAGAACAGTTTTTCCGGATTGGCCAGTACAACAGAGACAAAAAAAGATTGATCAAGGTAGTATTCAAGAGCGAGGACATCAAAGAGGACATTCTAGTAAGGAAGAACAAACTGAGGCATGCAAGGAACTACAAAGAGGTATATGTTCAGAGGGACATGACCAGAGACGAGATAGTAAGGGCAGCAGATGCAAGGAAAAGGCGCAAGGAGAGGGAAGAGAGCCAGGGAACCTCAGCCTCCAACCCAGCAATCCCAGAGGGGAGTGGGGAACCCCAATCCAGCAACCCAGGAACCCCAGGGGGGAATGCAACACCCCAGTCCACCACCCAATTGGGCCCTCTCTACCCCCCAGCACAAACCCTTCCTTGCCCCTGCATAATGCCCATCATGAAACCCAAATCCTCCCCCTCCCCTTACCCCAAGTAGCCCCTGCTTTCCCAACCCCTGGTCTTCTCCCTGCCCCAAGCAGGCCTGAGCAAGACCAAAGCCCTCTATCCCCCACTCCACCTCCCTCCAAACCCCTGTCAACTACACCGCAGGAGGGCGTGCCCTCTCCCCAAGCAATCCCTGCTCCCTCACCCCCAGGACTTCTTCCTGACCCAAGCAGGCCTGAGGAAGACCTAAGCCCTCCACCCCCCACCCCACCTCCCCCTGAACCCCTGGCAACTACCTCACAGGAGGAGGAGCCTACTCAAGTAGCAAGGACCATAGAACAACCTCCTACACTTGTAGGGAGTGTGGGTGAAATTGGATATAAGAAAGTGAGCTTCAAGGTAATGTACTCAAACATTGATGGGATTACCAATAAAGCAAGTGAACTGGCAGAAAGGGTGCAAGAAGAAAACCCTGATGTAATAGGACTAACAGAAACAAAATTGTCAGGAGTCATAACAGATGCTGTGTTTCCAAAGGAATACTATATAGTAAGGAAAGAGAGGGAAGGGAGAGGAGGTGGAGGAGTGGCCCTGCTGATAAGGAAGGACTGGAGTTTTGATGAGATGGAAATTCCGGGCTGTGACGGATTCAGAGATTACATAACAGGAACTATAACAATGGGTGGACCTAAGATAATAGTGACAGTCATTTACAACCCTCCCCTAAATGACAGAAGACCTAGACAGGAGTTTGATAGGAACAACATGGCAACTATTAATATAATAGAGAGAGCAGCTTCAGTTGCCTGCAGGAATGGCTCAAGACTCTTAATCATGGGTGATTTCAACCATGGAAAGATAGACTGGGAGAATGGGGACCCACATGGTGGTGCAGATACGTGGCGAGCTAAACTCTTGGAAGTGGCAACAAGGAATTTTCTGAGCCAGCATGTCAAGGAACCCACAAGAATGAGAGGCAATGATGAACCAGCTAGACTCGACTTAATATTCACCCTAAATGAGTCAGAAATAAGGGAAGTCAAAGTTGAAGCCCCCATAGGAATGAGTGACCACAGTGTACTGACCTTTGAGTACTTGGTGGAGGTAGGGATAACCTATCCAAGGATGGGAGTGGAGGGGAAAAGACTGAATTACCGAAGAGGAAAATATGACGAGATGAGGAACTTCCTAATGGGAATACCATGGGAAACAGAACTTAGAGACAAGAATGTGCAGGTCATGATGGATATTGTCACCCAAAAGTGCCAGGAAGCTGCAGACAGGTTTATCCCCGTCCAAAAGGAGAAAAACGAAAAACAACAGAAAAACCCATGGTTCAACCAGGAATGTAAGGTAGCGAAACAACTGAGTAAAAGAACATGGAGAAACTACAGAAATAACAGAACACCAGAGAGCAGGGAGAGGTACCAGAGGGCCAGAAATGAGTACATCAGAGTGAGGAGGGAAGCAGAGAGACAGTTTGAAAATGACATCGCGAGTAAAGCCAAGACCCAACCAAAGCTGCTCCACAGCCATTTCAGGAGGAAAACAGCAGTGAAGGAACAAGTGATGAAGCTGCGGAAAGGGGAGAACAGATACACAGAGAATGACAAGGAGGTGTGTGAAGAACTCAACAAGAGATTCCAGGAGGTCTTCACAATAGAACAAGGAGAAGCCCCTGCACTAAATGAGGAGGCGGCAACCTTGGAAACCTTGGAGGAATTTGACCTCACCAGTGATGAGGTCAAAAGGTGTCTGCTGGAGCTAGATGTGACAAAGGCTGTTGGGCCTGATAGAATCTCACCATGGATACTAAAGGAAGGTGCAGAAGCACTAAGTGTGCCACTCTCTATGGTGTATAACAGGTCACTGGAAACAGGAGACTTACCAGAAAGTTGGAAGACAGCTAACGTGGTCCCAATATACAAAAAGGGTGACAGGCAAGAGGCACTGAATTACAGGCCAGTTTCCTTAACTTGTATACCATGCAAGGTGCTGGAGAAGATCGTGAGGAAAAGGCTCATAGAGCATCTGGAGGGAAATAACTTTGTAACGCACCACCAACATGGGTTCAGAGATGGTAAATCGTGCCTCACAGGGTTAATAGAATTTTATGACCAGGCAACGAAAATTAGGCAGGAAAGAGAAGGGTGGGCCGACTGCATTTTCCTGGATTGCCAAAAAGCCTTCGACACAGTACCCCATAAAAGGCTGTTAAAAAAGTTGGAGCAACAGGCAGGAGTAAAAGGGAAGGTGCTCCAGTGGATAAGGGAGTACTTAAGCAACAGGAAACAGCGAGTAACGGTGAGGGGGAAGACATCAGAGTGGCGAGATGTCACCAGCGGAGTCCCACAGGGCTCAGTACTTGGACCCATCCTGTTTCTAATATATGTGAACGATCTTCCAGAGGGTATAGACTCATTCCTCTCGATGTTTGCTGATGATGCAAAAATTATGAGAAGAATCAAGACGGATGAAGATAGGCAGAGACTACAGGATGACCTGGATAAACTGGAGGAATGGTCTAGAAAATGGCTGCTGAAGTTCAACTCTGGAAAGTGTAAGGTGATGAAATTAGGCGAAGGGAGCAGGAGGCTGAACACAAGGTATCATCTGGGAGGGGAAATCCTGCAAGAATCAAATAGAGAGAAGGATCTGGGGGTTGATATCACACCGAACCTGTCCCCAGAGGCCCACATCAAAAGAATATCATCAGCGGCATATGCTAGACTGGCCAACATAAGAACTGCCTTCAGAAACTTGTGTAAGGAATCTTTCAGAACCCTGTATACCACTTATGTAAGACCAATCCTGGAGTATGCAGCTCCAGCCTGGAGTCCATACCTAGTTAAACACAAGACAAAGTTAGAGAAGATTCAGCGGTATGCCACCAGGCTCGTCCCGGAACTGAGAGGATTGAGCTACGAGGAAAGGCTAAAGGAGCTGAACCTCACATCCCTGGAAAACAGAAGAGTAAGGGGAGACATGATAACCACCTACAAAATTCTCAGGGGAATTGACAGGGTGGACAAAGACAAACTCTTCAGCACGGGTGGGACACGAACAAGGGGACACAGGTGGAAACTTAGTACCCAGATGAGCCACAGAGACGTTAGAAAGAATTTTTTCAGTGTCAGAGTAGTTAATAAATGGAATGCACTAGGAAGTGATGTGGTGGAGGCTGACTCCATACACAGTTTCAAATGTAGGTATGATAGAGCCCAGTAGGCTCAGGAATCTGTACACCAGTTGATTGACAGTTGAGAGGCGGGACCAAAGAGCCAAAGCTCAACCCCCGCAAGCACAATTAGGTGAGTACAATTAGGTGAGTACACACACAATTCTCAGGGGAATTGACAGGGTGGACAAAGACAAACACTTCAGCACGGGTGGGACACGAACAAGGGGACACAGGTGGAAACTTAGTACCCAGATGAGCCACAGAGACGTTAGAAAGAATTTTTTCAGTGTCAGAGTAGTTAATAAATGGAATGCACTAGGAAGTGATGTGGTGGAGGCTGACTCCATACACAGTTTCAAATGTAGGTATGATAGAGCCCAGTAGGCTCAGGAATCTGTACACCAGTTGATTGACAGTTGAGAGGCGGGACCAAAGAGCCAAAGCTCAACCCCCGCAAGCACAATTAGGTGAGTACAATTAGGTGAGTACACACACACACACACACACACACACACACACACACACACACACACACACACACACACACACACACACACACACACACTTGGTACTAGTTTTACATATTAATAGGATAACGACAGCAGCGTACTCTACACTGGCAAAAGTTAGAACATCATTCAGAAACCTAAGTAAGGAGGCATTTAGGGCGCTTTACACTGCCTACGTAAGGCCAGTCTTAGAGTATGCCGTCTCATCATGGAGTCCCCATCTGAAGAAGCATATAATGAAACTGGAAAAGGTTCAGAGGTTTGCAACGAGACTCGTCCCAGAGCTACGAGGGATGGGGTATGAAGAGCGCCTGAGGGAACTGTGCCTTACGACACTAGAAAGAAGAAGGGAGAGGGGGGACATGATAGGAACGTATAAGATACTCAGAGGAATTGACAGAGTGGACATAGACGAAATGTTCACACGGAATAGTAACAGAACGAGAGGACATGGATGGAAGCTTGAAACTCAGATGAGTCACAGAGATGTTAGGAAGTTTTCTTTTAGCGTGAGAGTAGTGGGGAAATGGAATGCACTTCAGGAACAGGTTGTGGAAGCAAATACTATTCATAATTTTCACACACATAATAATCACACACACACACACACACACACACACACACACACACACACACACACACACACACACACACACACACACACACACACACACATGTCAATGTTTGCAGATGACGCAAAATTAATGAGAAGAGTTGTGACAGACGAGGATTGTAGGATCCTCCAAGAGGACTTAAACAGGCTGCAGAGATGGTCAGGGAAATGGCTACTGGAGTTTAACACCAGTAAATGTAAAGTTATGGAAATGGGATCAGGTGACAGGAGACCAAAGGGACAGTACACAATGAAGGGGAACAGCCTACCTGTAACGATTCGAGAAAGAGACCTGGGAGTGGATGTGACACCTAATCTAACTCCTGAGGCACATATAAATAGGATAACGACAGCAGCGTACTCTACACTGGCGAAAATTAGAACTTCATTCAGAAACCTAAATGAGGAAGCTTTTAGGGCACTTTACACTGCCTACGTGAGACCCGTCTTAGAGTATGCCGCGCCATCATGGAGCCCCCACCTGAAGAAACACATAAAGAAACTGGAGAAGGTTCAGAGGTTTGCGACGAGGCTTGTCCCAGAGTTACGAGGGATGGGATATGAAGAGCGGCTGAAGGAACTGAACCTAACGACACTAGAGAAAAGAAGGGAGAGAGGAGATATGATAGGGACATATAAAATACTCAGGGGAATTGACAAAGTGGAAATAGATGAAATGTTCACACGTAATAATAACAGAACGAGGGGACATGGATGGAAACTGGAAACTCAGATGAGTCACAGAGATGTTAGGAAGTTTTCTTTTAGCGTGAGAGTAGTAGAAAAATGGAATGCACTTGGGGAAAAGGTTGTGGAAGCAAATACTATTCATACTTTTAAAACTAGGTATGATAGGGAAATGGGACAGGAGTCATTGCTGTAAACAACCGATAGCTAGAAAGGCGGGATCCAAGAGTCAATGCTCGATCCTGCAAGCACATATAGGTGAGTACATATAGGTGAGTACACACACACACACACACACACACACACACACACACACACACACACACACACACACACACACACACACACACACACACACACACACACACACACATACACACACACACACACACACACACACACACACACACACACACACACACACACACACACACACACACACACACACACACACTTGGTACTAGTTTTACATATTAATAGGATAACGACAGCAGCGTACTCTACACTGGCAAAAGTTAGAACATCATTCAGAAACCTAAGTAAGGAGACATTTAGGGCGCTTTACACTGCCTACGTAAGGCCAGTCTTAGAGTATGCCGCCTCATCATGGAGTCCCCATCTGAAGAAGCATATAATGAAACTGGAAAAGGTTCAGAGGTTTGCAACGAGACTCGTCCCAGAGCTACGAGGGATGGGGTATGAAGAGCGCCTGAGGGAACTGTGCCTTACGACACTAGAAAGAAGAAGGGAGAGGGGGGACATGATAGGAACGTATAAGATACTCAGAGGAATTGACAGAGTGGACATAGACGAAATGTTCACACGGAATAGTAACAGAACGAGAGGACATGGATGGAAGCTTGAAACTCAGATGAGTCACAGAGATGTTAGGAAGTTTTCTTTTAGCGGGAGAGTAGTGGGGAAATGGAATGCACTTCAGGAACAGGTTGTGGAAGCAAATACTATTCATAATTTTCACACACATAATAATCACACACACACACACACACACACACACACACACACACACACACACACACACACACACACACACACACACACACACACACACACACACACACACACACACACACACACACACACACACACATGCCAATGTTTGCAGATGACGCAAAATTAATGAGAAGAGTTGTGACAGACGAGGATTGTAGGATCCTCCAAGAGGACTTAAACAGGCTGCAGAGATGGTCAGGGAAATGGCTACTGGAGTTTAACACCAGTAAATGTAAAGTTATGGAAATGGGATCAGGTGACAGGAGACCAAAGGGACAGTACACAATGAAGGGGAACAGCCTACCTGTAACGATTCGAGAAAGAGACCTGGGAGTGGATGTGACACCTAATCTAACTCCTGAGGCACATATAAATAGGATAACGACAGCAGCGTACTCTACACTGGCGAAAATTAGAACTTCATTCAGAAACCTAAATGAGGAAGCTTTTAGGGCACTTTACACTGCCTACGTGAGACCCGTCTTAGAGTATGCCGCGCCATCATGGAGCCTCCACCTAAAGAAACACATAAAGAAACTGGAGAAGGTTCAGAGGTTTGCGACGAGGCTTGTCCCAGAGTTACGAGGGATGGGATATGAAGAGCGGCTGAAGGAACTGAACCTAACGACACTAGAGAAAAGAAGGGAGAGAGGAGATATGATAGGGACATATAAAATACTCAGGGGAATTGACAAAGTGGAAATAGATGAAATGTTCACACGTAATAATAACAGAACGAGGGGACATGGGTGGAAACTGGAAACTCAGATGAGTCACAGAGATGTTAGGAAGTTTTCTTTTAGCGTGAGAGTAGTAGAAAAATGGAATGCACTTGGGGAACAGGTTGTGGAAGCAAATACTATTCATACTTTTAAAACTAGGTATGATAGGGAAATGGGACAGGAGTCATTGCTGTAAACAACCGATAGCTAGAAAGGCGGGATCCAAGAGTCAATGCTCGATCCTGCAAGCACATATAGGTGAGTACATATAGGTGAGTACACACACACACACACACACACACACACACACACACACACACACACACACACACACACACACACACACACACACACACACACACACACACACACACTTGGTACTAGTTTTACATATTAATAGGATAACGACAGCAGCGTACTCTACACTGGCAAAAGTTAGAACATCATTCAGAAACCTAAGTAAGGAGGCATTTAGGGCGCTTTACACTGCCTACGTAAGGCCAGTCTTAGAGTATGCCGCCTCATCATGGAGTCCCCATCTGAAGAAGCATATAATGAAACTGGAAAAGGTTCACAGGTTTGCAACGAGACTCGTCCCAGAGCTACGAGGGATGGGGTATGAAGAGCGCCTGAGGGAACTGTGCCTTACGACACTAGAAAGAAGAAGGGAGAGGGGGGACATGATAGGAACGTATAAGATACTCAGAGGAATTGACAGAGTGGACATAGACGAAATGTTCACACGGAATAGTAACAGAACGAGAGGACATGGATGGAAGCTTGAAACTCAGATGAGTCACAGAGATGTTAGGAAGTTTTCTTTTAGCGTGAGAGTAGTGGGGAAATGGATTGCACTTCAGGAACAGGTTGTGGGAGCAAATACTATTCATAATTTTCACACACATAATAATCACACACACACACACACACACACACACACACACACACACACACACACACACACACACACACACACACACACACACACACACACACACACACACACACACACACACACACACACACACACACACACACACACACACACACATGTCAATGTTTGCAGATGACGCAAAATTAATGAGAAGAGTTGTGACAGACGAGGATTGTAGGATCCTCCAAGAGGACTTAAACAGGCTGCAGAGATGGTCAGGGAAATGGCTACTGGAGTTTAACACCAGTAAATGTAAAGTTATGGAAATGGGATCAGGTGACAGGAGACCAAAGGGACAGTACACAATGAAGGGGAACAGCCTACCTGTAACGATTCGAGAAAGAGACCTGGGAGTGGATGTGACACCTAATCTAACTCCTGAGGCACATATAAATAGGATAACGACAGCAGCGTACTCTACACTGGCGAAAATTAGAACTTCATTCAGAAACCTAAATGAGGAAGCTTTTAGGGCACTTTACACTGCCTACGTGAGACCCGTCTTAGAGTATGCCGCGCCATCATGGAGCCCCCACCTGAAGAAACACATAAAGAAACTGGAGAAGGTTCAGAGGTTTGCGACGAGGCTTGTCCCAGAGTTACGAGGGATGGGATATGAAGAGCGGCTGAAGGAACTGAACCTAACGACACTAGAGAAAAGAAGGGAGAGAGGAGATATGATAGGGACATATAAAATACTCAGGGGAATTGACAAAGTGGAAATAGATGAAATGTTCACACGTAATAATAACAGAACGAGGGGACATGGATGGAAACTGGAAACTCAGATGAGTCACAGAGATGTTAGGAAGTTTTCTTTTAGCGTGAGAGTAGTAGAAAAATGGAATGCACTTGGGGAAAAGGTTGTGGAAGCAAATACTATTCATACTTTTAAAACTAGGTATGATAGGGAAATGGGACAGGAGTCATTGCTGTAAACAACCGATAGCTAGAAAGGCGGGATCCAAGAGTCAATGCTCGATCCTGCAAGCACATATAGGTGAGTACATATAGGTGAGTACACACACACACACACACACACACACACACACACACACACACACACACACACACACACACACACACACACACACACACACACACACACACACACACACACACATACACACACACACACACACACACACACACACACACACACACACACACACACACACACACACACACACACACACACACTTGGTACTAGTTTTACATATTAATAGGATAACGACAGCAGCGTACTCTACACTGGCAAAAGTTAGAACATCATTCAGAAACCTAAGTAAGGAGGCATTTAGGGCGCTTTACACTGCCTACGTAAGGCCAGTCTTAGAGTATGCCGCCTCATCATGGAGTCCCCATCTGAAGAAGCATATAATGAAACTGGAAAAGGTTCACAGGTTTGCAACGAGACTCGTCCCAGAGCTACGAGGGATGGGGTATGAAGAGCGCCTGAGGGAACTGTGCCTTACGACACTAGAAAGAAGAAGGGAGAGGGGGGACATGATAGGAACGTATAAGATACTCAGAGGAATTGACAGAGTGGACATAGACGAAATGTTCACACGGAATAGTAACAGAACGAGAGGACATGGATGGAAGCTTGAAACTCAGATGAGTCACAGAGATGTTAGGAAGTTTTCTTTTAGCGTGAGAGTAGTGGGGAAATGGATTGCACTTCAGGAACAGGTTGTGGAAGCAAATACTATTCATAATTTTCACACACATAATAATCACACACACACACACACACACACACACACACACACACACACACACACACACACACACACACACACACACACACACACACACACACACACACACACACACACACACACACACACACACACACACACACATGTCAATGTTTGCAGATGACGCAAAATTAATGAGAAGAGTTGTGACAGACGAGGATTGTAGGATCCTCCAAGAGGACTTAAACAGGCTGCAGAGATGGTCAGGGAAATGGCTACTGGAGTTTAACACCAGTAAATGTAAAGTTATGGAAATGGGATCAGGTGACAGGAGACCAAAGGGACAGTACACAATGAAGGGGAACAGCCTACCTGTAACGATTCGAGAAAGAGACCTGGGAGTGGATGTGACACCTAATCTAACTCCTGAGGCACATATAAATAGGATGACGACAGCAGCGTACTCTACACTGGCGAAAATTAGAACTTCATTCAGAAACCTAAATGAGGAAGCTTTTAGGGCACTTTACACTGCCTACGTGAGACCCGTCTTAGAGTATGCCGCGCCATCATGGAGCCCCCACCTGAAGAAACACATAAAGAAACTGGAGAAGGTTCAGAGGTTTGCGACGAGGCTTGTCCCAGAGTTACGAGGGATGGGATATGAAGAGCGGCTGAAGGAACTGAACCTAACGACACTAGAGAAAAGAAGGGAGAGAGGAGATATGATAGGGACATATAAAATACTCAGGGGAATTGACAAAGTGGAAATAGATGAAATGTTCACACGTAATAATAACAGAACGAGGGGACATGGGTGGAAACTGGAAACTCAGATGAGTCACAGAGATGTTAGGAAGTTTTCTTTTAGCGTGAGAGTAGTAGAAAAATGGAATGCACTTGGGGAACAGGTTGTGGAAGCAAATACTATTCATATTTTTAAAACTAGGTATGATAGGGAAATGGGACAGGAGTCATTGCTGTAAACAACCGATAGCTAGAAAGGCGGGATCCAAGAGTCAATGCTCGATCCTGCAAGCACATATAGGTGAGTACATATAGGTGAGTACACACACACACACACACACACACACACACACACACACACACACACACACACACACACACACACACACACACACACACACACACACACACTTGGTACTAGTTTTACATATTAATAGGATAACGACAGCAGCGTACTCTACACTGGCAAAAGTTAGAACATCATTCAGAAACCTAAGTAAGGAGGCATTTAGGGCGCTTTACACTGCCTACGTAAGGCCAGTCTTAGAGTATGCCGCCTCATCATGGAGTCCCCATCTGAAGAAGCATATAATGAAACTGGAAAAGGTTCAGAGGTTTGCAACGAGACTCGTCCCAGAGCTACGAGGGATGGGGTATGAAGAGCGCCTGAGGGAACTGTGCCTTACGACACTAGAAAGAAGAAGGGAGAGGGGGGACATGATAGGAACGTATAAGATACTCAGAGGAATTGACAGAGTGGACATAGACGAAATGTTCACACGGAATAGTAACAGAACGAGAGGACATGGATGGAAGCTTGAAACTCAGATGAGTCACAGAGATGTTAGGAAGTTTTCTTTTAGCGTGAGAGTAGTGGGGAAATGGAATGCACTTCAGGAACAGGTTGTGGAAGCAAATACTATTCATAATTTTCACACACATAATAATCACACACACACGCACACACACACACACACACACACACACACACACACACACACACACACACACACACACACACACACACACACACACACACACACACACACACACACACACACACACACACACACACACACATGTCAATGTTTGCAGATGACGCAAAATTAATGAGAAGAGTTGTGACAGACGAGGATTGTAGGATCCTCCAAGAGGACTTAAACAGGCTGCAGAGATGGTCAGGGAAATGGCTACTGGAGTTTAACACCAGTAAATGTAAAGTTATGGAAATGGGATCAGGTGACAGGAGACCAAAGGGACAGTACACAATGAAGGGGAACAGCCTACCTGTAACGATTCGAGAAAGAGACCTGGGAGTGGATGTGACACCTAATCTAACTCCTGAGGCACATATAAATAGGATAACGACAGCAGCGTACTCTACACTGGCGAAAATTAGAACTTCATTCAGAAACCTAAATGAGGAAGCTTTTAGGGCACTTTACACTGCCTACGTGAGACCCGTCTTAGAGTATGCCGCGCCATCATGGAGCCCCCACCTGAAGAAACACATAAAGAAACTGGAGAAGGTTCAGAGGTTTGCGACGAGGCTTGTCCCAGAGTTACGAGGGATGGGATATGAAGAGCGGCTGAAGGAACTGAACCTAACGACACTAGAGAAAAGAAGGGAGAGAGGAGATATGATAGGGACATATAAAATACTCAGGGGAATTGACAAAGTGGAAATAGATGAAATGTTCACACGTAATAATAACAGAACGAGGGGACATGGGTGGAAACTGGAAACTCAGATGAGTCACAGAGATGTTAGGAAGTTTTCTTTTAGCGTGAGAGTAGTAGAAAAATGGAATGCACTTGGGGAAAAGGTTGTGGAAGCAAATACTATTCATACTTTTAAAACTAGGTATGATAGGGAAATGGGACAGGAGTCATTGCTGTAAACAACCGATAGCTAGAAAGGCGGGATCCAAGAGTCAATGCTCGATCCTGCAAGCACATATAGGTGAGTACATATAGGTAAGTACACACACACACACACACACACACACACACACACACACACACACACACACACACACACACACACACACTTGGTACTAGTTTTACATATTAATAGGATAACGACAGCAGCGTACTCTACACTGGCAAAAGTTAGAACATCATTCAGAAACCTAAGTAAGGAGGCATTTAGGGCGCTTTACACTGCCTACGTAAGGCCAGTCTTAGAGTATGCTGCCTCATCATGGAGTCCCCATCTGAAGAAGCATATAATGAAACTGGAAAAGGTTCAGAGGTTTGCAACGAGACTCGTCCCAGAGCTACGAGGGATGGGGTATGAAGAGCGCCTGAGGGAACTGTGCCTTACGACACTAGAAAGAAGAAGGGAGAGGGGGGACATGATAGGAACGTATAAGTTACTCAGAGGAATTGACAGAGTGGACATAGACGAAATGTTCACACGGAATAGTAACAGAACGAGAGGACATGGATGGAAGCTTGAAACTCAGATGAGTCACAGAGATGTTAGGAAGTTTTCTTTTAGCGTGAGAGTAGTGGGGAAATGGAATGCACTTCAGGAACAGGTTGTGGAAGCAAATACTATTCATAATTTTCACACACATAATAATCACACACACACACACACACACACACACACACACACACACACACACACACACACACACACACACACATGTCAATGTTTGCAGATGACGCAAAATTAATGAGAAGAGTTGTGACAGACGAGGATTGTAGGATCCTCCAAGAGGACTTAAACAGGCTGCAGAGATGGTCAGGGAAATGGCTACTGGAGTTTAACACCAGTAAATGTAAAGTTATGGAAATGGGATCAGGTGACAGGAGACCAAAGGGACAGTACACAATGAAGGGGAACAGCCTACCTGTAACGATTCGAGAAAGAGACCTGGGACTGGATGTGACACCTAATCTAACTCCTGAGGCACATATAAATAGGATAACGACAACAGCGTACTCTACACTGGCGAAAATTAGAACTTCATTCAGAAACCTAAATGAGGAAGCTTTTAGGGCACTTTACACTGCCTACGTGAGACCCGTCTTAGAGTATGCCGCGCCATCATGGAGCCCCCACCTGAAGAAACACATAAAGAAACTGGAGAAGGTTCAGAGGTTTGCGACGAGGCTTGTCCCAGAGTTACGAGGGATGGGATATGAAGAGCGGCTGAAGGAACTGAACCTAACGACACTAGAGAAAAGAAGGGAGAGAGGAGATATGATAGGGACATATAAAATACTCAGGGGAATTGACAAAGTGGAAATAGATGAAATGTTCACACGTAATAATAACAGAACGAGGGGACATGGGTGGAAACTGGAAACTCAGATGAGTCACAGAGATGTTAGGAAGTTTTCTTTTAGCGTGAGAGTAGTAGAAAAATGGAATGCACTTGGGGAACAGGTTGTGGAAGCAAATACTATTCATACTTTTAAAACTAGGTATGATAGGGAAATGGGACAGGAGTCATTGCTGTACACAACCGATAGCTAGAAAGGCGGGATCCAAGAGTCAATGCTCGATCCTGCAAGCACATATAGGTGAGTACATATAGGTGAGTACACACACACACACACACACACACACACACACACACACACACACACACACACACACACACACACACACACACTTGGTACTAGTTTTACATATTAATAGGATAACGACAGCAGCGTACTCTACACTGGCAAAAGTTAGAACATCATTCAGAAACCTAAGTAAGGAGGCATTTAGGGCGCTTTACACTGCCTACGTAAGGCCAGTCTTAGAGTATGCCGCCTCATCATGGAGTCCCCATCTGAAGAAGCATATAATGAAACTGGAAAAGGTTCACAGGTTTGCAACGAGACTCGTCCCAGAGCTACGAGGGATGGGGTATGAAGAGCGCCTGAGGGAACTGTGCCTTACGACACTAGAAAGAAGAAGGGAGAGGGGGGACATGATAGGAACGTATAAGATACTCAGAGGAATTGACAGAGTGGACATAGACGAAATGTTCACACGGAATAGTAACAGAACGAGAGGACATGGATGGAAGCTTGAAACTCAGATGAGTCACAGAGATGTTAGGAAGTTTTCTTTTAGCGTGAGAGTAGTGGGGAAATGGATTGCACTTCAGGAACAGGTTGTGGAAGCAAATACTATTCATAATTTTCACACACATAATAATCACACACACACACACACACACACACACACACACACACACACACACACACACACACACACACACACACACACACACACACACACACACACACACACACACACACACACACACACACACACACACACACACACACACACACACACATGTCAATGTTTGCAGATGACGCAAAATTAATGAGAAGAGTTGTGACAGACGAGGATTGTAGGATCCTCCAAGAGGACTTAAACAGGCTGCAGAGATGGTCAGGGAAATGGCTACTGGAGTTTAACACCAGTAAATGTAAAGTTATGGAAATGGGATCAGGTGACAGGAGACCAAAGGGACAGTACACAATGAAGGGGAACAGCCTACCTGTAACGATTCGAGAAAGAGACCTGGGAGTGGATGTGACACCTAATCTAACTCCTGAGGCACATATAAATAGGATAACGACAGCAGCGTACTCTACACTGGCGAAAATTAGAACTTCATTCAGAAACCTAAATGAGGAAGCTTTTAGGGCACTTTACACTGCCTACGTGAGACCCGTCTTAGAGTATGCCGCGCCATCATGGAGCCCCCACCAGAAGAAACACATAAAGAAACTGGAGAAGGTTCAGAGGTTTGCGACGAGGCTTGTCCCAGAGTTACGAGGGATGGGATATGAAGAGCGGCTGAAGGAACTGAACCTAACGACACTAGAGAAAAGAAGGGAGAGAGGAGATATGATAGGGACATATAAAATACTCAGGGGAATTGACAAAGTGGAAATAGATGAAATGTTCACACGTAATAATAACAGAACGAGGGGACATGGGTGGAAACTGGAAACTCAGATGAGTCACAGAGATGTTAGGAAGTTTTCTTTTAGCGTGAGAGTAGTAGAAAAATGGAATGCACTTGGGGAACAGGTTGTGGAAGCAAATACTATTCATATTTTTAAAACTAGGTATGATAGGGAAATGGGACAGGAGTCATTGCTGTAAACAACCGATAGCTAGAAAGGCGGGATCCAAGAGTCAATGCTCGATCCTGCAAGCACATATAGGTGAGTACATATAGGTGAGTACACACACACACACACACACACACACACACACACACACACACACACACACACACACACACACACACACACACTTGGTACTAGTTTTACATATTAATAGGATAACGACAGCAGCGTACTCTACACTGGCAAAAGTTAGAACATCATTCAGAAACCTAAGTAAGGAGGCATTTAGGGTGCTTTACACTGCCTACGTAAGGCCAGTCTTAGAGTATGCCGCCTCATCATGGAGTCCCCATGTGAAGAAGCATATAATGAAACTGGAAAAGGTTCAGAGGTTTGCAACGAGACTCGTCCCAGAGCTACGAGGGATGGGGTATGAAGAGCGCCTGAGGGAACTGTGCCTTACGACACTAGAAAGAAGAAGGGAGAGGGGGGACATGATAGGAACGTATAAGATACTCAGAGGAATTGACAGAGTGGACATAGACGAAATGTTCACACGGAATAGTAACAGAACGAGAGGACATGGATGGAAGCTTGAAACTCAGATGAGTCACAGAGATGTTAGGAAGTTTTCTTTTAGCGTGAGAGTAGTGGGGAAATGGATTGCACTTCAGGAACAGGTTGTGGAAGCAAATACTATTCATAATTTTCACACACATAATAATCACACACACACACACACACACACACACACACACACACACACACACACACACACACACACACACACACACACACACACACACACACACACACACACACACACACACACACACACACACACACACACACACACACACACACACACACACACACATGTCAATGTTTGCAGATGACGCAAAATTAATGAGAAGAGTTGTGACAGACGAGGATTGTAGGATCCTCCAAGAGGACTTAAACAGGCTGCAGAGATGGTCAGGGAAATGGCTACTGGAGTTTAACACCAGTAAATGTAAAGTTATGGAAATGGGATCAGGTGACAGGAGACCAAAGGGACAGTACACAATGAAGGGGAACAGCCTACCTGTAACGATTCGAGAAAGAGACCTGGGAGTGGATGTGACACCTAATCTAACTCCTGAGGCACATATAAATAGGATAACGACAGCAGCGTACTCTACACTGGCGAAAATTAGAACTTCATTCAGAAACCTAAATGAGGAAGCTTTTAGGGCACTTTACACTGCCTACGTGAGACCCGTCTTAGAGTATGCCGCGCCATCATGGAGCCCCCACCTGAAGAAACACATAAAGAAACTGGAGAAGGTTCAGAGGTTTGCGACGAGGCTTGTCCCAGAGTTACGAGGGATGGGATATGAAGAGCGGCTGAAGGAACTGAACCTAACGACACTAGAGAAAAGAAGGGAGAGAGGAGATATGATAGGGACATATAAAATACTCAGGGGAATTGACAAAGTGGAAATAGATGAAATGTTCACACGTAATAATAACAGAACGAGGGGACATGGGTGGAAACTGGAAACTCAGATGAGTCACAGAGATGTTAGGAAGTTTTCTTTTAGCGTGAGAGAAGTAGAAAAATGGAATGCACTTGGGGAACAGGTTGTGGAAGCAAATACTATTCATATTTTTAAAACTAGGTATGATAGGGAAATGGGACAGGAGTCATTGCTGTAAACAACCGATAGCTAGAAAGGCGGGATCCAAGAGTCAATGCTCGATCCTGCAAGCACATATAGGTGAGTACATATAGGTGAGTACACACACACACACACACACACACACACACACACACACACACACACACACACACACACACACACACACACACACACACACTTGGTACTAGTTTTACATATTAATAGGATAACGACAGCAGCGTACTCTACACTGGCAAAAGTTAGAACATCATTCAGAAACCTAAGTAAGGAGGCATTTAGGGCGCTTTACACTGCCTACGTAAGGCCAGTCTTAGAGTATGCCGCCTCATCATGGAGTCCCTATCTGAAGAAGCATATAATGAAACTGGAAAAGGTTCAGAGGTTTGCAACGAGACTCGTCCCAGAGCTACGAGGGATGGGGTATGAAGAGCGCCTGAGGGAACTGTGCCTTACGACACTAGAAAGAAGAAGGGAGAGGGGGGACATGATAGGAACGTATAAGATACTCAGAGGAATTGACAGAGTGGACATAGACGAAATGTTCACACGGAATAGTAACAGAACGAGAGGACATGGATGGAAGCTTGAAACTCAGATGAGTCACAGAGATGTTAGGAAGTTTTCTTTTAGCGTGAGAGTAGTGGGGAAATGGAATGCACTTCAGGAACAGGTTGTGGAAGCAAATACTATTCATAATTTTCACACACATAATAATCACACACACACACACACACACACACACACACACACACACACACACACACACACACACACACACACACACACACACACACACACACACACACATGTCAATGTTTGCAGATGACGCAAAATTAATGAGAAGAGTTGTGACAGACGAGGATTGTAGGATCCTCCAAGAGGACTTAAACAGGCTGCAGAGATGGTCAGGGAAATGGTTACTGGAGTTTAACACCAGTAAATGTAAAGTTATGGAAATGGG